>NW_010231313.1:36368-76148 GCF_000690775.1 Eurypyga helias | reverse complement strand
GGAAAGAAGAACTTGGTATTTATACTATATCTTCAGATATCTTAAGCTCAGAATTCAATATTTAATGTTCTGGCTACTGACAACGTTTAACGAACATTTCTTGTAATTTGTTGCATCTAGAGTCTGCAGGTATCTTTTGTAATGAGTAAACTTGTTTACATGGAGTTGAAAATGTTTAAGTCCACAGCACCACTGGAGTGACAGTTATTTATTAACACGAAGAAATTATTTTAGTATATTTTTGTCAAATTATGAGATCCTCATGGACAAAAACCCTACAAATGTAATTCAGCATAATATTTGTTAGAAGGTGAAGAAGTCTGAATAACACCTAGAGTGCTCTTAGCAAGGGTAAGAGGAGAGGTCAAGAATTCAAGTTTGATGCGCTGTGGGACAAGGACAGTAATATATTCTTCCAAAATATTATTTGAATATCTTATTGACAAAGTCAGCAGAGCTAAAAGAGGCAGTCTGTGGGATCAACATCCAATTTTACTAAGGGAATTTTGGAAGCTTCATAAATACTTATCCAAAATATTCAAGTCTGCTGGGCTCAAACCTAATGGCATTTGGATAGCATGATCATCTTCCCTTTGATAAGGGCAGAAAGTTATATTCTACAGCAAAATATTTTTTACACATTTTTAACAGAACAGAGAGCACAGAGATATATGAAGGCATGAAATGGATCTGCTTTCTCCTCAGATCTTCAAATTATTCAGAGTTCAGCTAAGTTCATTGCAAGAAATGAGTGAGGTTTTAGCATAATTGTCCTTTTCTTTAAGGCTAATTACAGCATTGCCATCCTCTACTTAACAATACTGTTAAACAAAAAAAAATGCCTACAAGCATATAGAATTTGCTTACATGGAAACATATTTCAAATGACACTCAAAGATTGGTTTTTAAGAGTGCCTGGCACCCAGAAGCTTCTGGCATGAAATTGATCATAAGTTTTTCAAAAGAAGATTTTGCAGTTTCTGAAAAACAAGCCCTATTTGAGCCTTTCTGAAAGTCTGTCCTTGATTACGAAAACTGAGCAAGATCAGTTCTAAGAAGGGAGACTCATCACCACTCACAAAACACTTTGCTGCCCTACCGTATCAGGATTTGGCAAGAACAGTGTATATTCTTCACTGTCAGTTTCAATCAGAACTAAATGAAGCCAAGACTGTCAGTTAAGGTAAATGTTGAATCTTTTTATTTAATAAAAACACCCCATTCCTATCTAATAAAAAACAGCTCTGCCTTCAGAGCAAGATGGTAATGAAGAGAAGTTGAAATGTTAAATGGAATAACACAGTAAATTATTACATTCAGGGATTATATCTTTAACTGGTGTAAACTGGCACAACTTCAACAGAGACCTGTTGATTAACATCAGTGCATAATCTTGTCTAACCTGTTTAGCACTGATGTATGCATGCACTATTGTGGTACTAGCCTCAGAATATCTAGCATTTGCTTTCAGCTGTCAGCAGGTACTAGTCAAAGAAAAAGATAATTCTTCACTTCAACTGTCTCTTCCCCGTTTTGTACAAATTCCAAAAAAATCTATTTTCTTTTATTGTACTTTGGTTATTTTTGCTCATGGAGGCTTTGGGACAGCAGCAGTGGAAACTGAAGCTGTCTGGTTAATCTGAGGTCAAATTTTGTGTAGGCAGCTGCAATTCAAACTTCCCCACCCTGCCCTACCACTAACCTGAACTCTGACCTGCTGGGACCACCCCCTCACTCCTGCAACAACTTGGGCCACATTTCTACTGAGTGAACACAGACAGTTAGCTAAAATGCCAAAATATCTATGTGTGAAAATATATACACACACTGTCAGGTCTCTGTGACTTTTTCCGTTGGACAACAACCAAGACCACCAAATGCATCTGGCAGTCTGGAATCTACTGACGAATCAAGTCACTCAGTGCATGTACTTTCTCCTTGTGAACAAATTATGTTTAGAACTGAAGTGGTTTCACCAAAAAAAACGAACGCACACAGAGAGCTGCTGTCTCTCTGCAATCTCATGCATCTACATCAAGGTTCCTAAATCCATCACTAAATCTGTGACAACTAAGAAACTATTGAACACCCCAAAATCACATCTACCGTGTTCATGGCAAACTACTGGGTGTTGAGTCCTTCTGAAGTCAAACAACTGATTCAGCGACCTGAATATGGATTTGAAACATGAATTCCCTAGGGTATAAGCGATCAATCTGATAAGTGTCCCTGATACATGGAATATGGTCTTCAGGGACTTTGAAAATCCTATCCTAGAAACCTACAGTAAATTCTGGCTTCTGAACATTTATGCTACATACATTACTTAAACCTTTAAGCTCACGCCCAAGATCAACCTCATTGATTTGAGGGCTGAAGCACTGTACAGCAAACATCAGTTCTGGAAAGCTGAGCACCTGAACAGTTAAGCAAAAGGAAGGGTGAGAAGAAGTTTTACCATCCTCATTTTACAAGTGGGAGACTGAAGCACAGGAAAGGAAAGGAGGGGCAGGAAAGAAGGGAAAGATGTGATATGTTCAAGGCCACCCAGGAAGGCTGTTGCAGAGTGAGAACATGAATACACATTTCTCACTCCACCCCCTTTCCCTCCTCTCCACATACAAGGTCTCCACTCTGAGCTGTGTGAGAGTTCATACGGGTCAATGCCATTGTGTTTGGTGGTTACCAAGAGGAGCCCACGTCTCCACAGGTGCAGAAGGGTAGAATTCCATCTGCAGCTCTTGAATCAGTCCAGCAGAGAAAGGAAGTGTGTAAGTCAGCACTCACACCCCACTCCCTAGGTTCAAGAAAGGAGACAAAGCTGGCAACAGAAGCCTCAGTAAGGACCACAGTGAAAAATCACAGGAAAACATGGTAGATGAGCATTACTTGATCAATACCAAGTACTGAGGGAGTGGGAGAAAAGGAAATAATCTAAATAAGCACATTAAAAGGCCAATTTTGCCACTTTTAGAGAAAGAAGAACAACAGGCCAACATGCAGTGAAGGAAACTAAGAACCTGAAAACACAGGATCTAAGTCTAACTGGGCTGGATGACTTGATGTGTTACTTTTTACAAGTCACCCCAACCCTTCTCCTTCACTGGTTTCAAACTAAATGCCTTGAGGCAAGGACTGTGACCCCATCTATCTTTATTTCACACTAACCTGTGGGCAGTCACCACACTCTGAACACTATTACTATTTAAAGTTTGTCATGCAATTCTGAAAGCTTTTTAAACCCATAATAGCTTATGTATCTAGAGGTTCAGTTTATTGCCTAAGCACTGTTTTCAAATAGGTTTAAAAATCAGCCACAAGAACAGGCAGAATGGGAGAGGGAAGAGTCACTACAGTACCTGCCAACCTACATGTTTTAAGTCCTCTTTTTCAAACGAGAAAGAAGTTCACGCCTGGTTGACAGAAAAAAAGAGCCCAAGCATAGGGTGTCCCCAGCCACACACAGGCAGAGGCAGCAGAAATACAGATAAGTCTCTGCTGTGGAATCACTCACTACTGGCACAAACGAAATCCGAGTGTTGGTTATGTAGTTTCCCTGTACAGGGAAGACAAGATGTGGGTCTACACAGTGATTTTTTTTTTTTTTTTTTTTTAATACACACAGACCAGGTAAACCAGGATTATTAGTTAGCTGGAGTCTGGTTTCCAGAATATACAGAACATTATATCCTCCACCAGGCTTTGTTCTACACACCATAGCCTGCATTTGCGAGAACCAAACGTTGCATCCATTTCAGGGTTGATGTTCAGAGCAACAGTCCAGTTTTGAAGGAAATACCCCAAATGTCCCCACTGATTATGCACAGGCTCACCTCAGTGCAGTTCAGTGTGGCATACAACCAAGGCACCTTCTCTCAAAAGTTTTGAGCCACAGGCATGAGCATATATTCAGTCCGAAGTATATCCCTCCCGCCCCCCAGCACTGATGCACATGCAGCAGAGACTCAAGGGGTTCGGCACTGACTGCTTTGATCTCTTGATACACTCCTACTGCACCAGATTACTCACAAAGCGAAAGCCAACGAAACTTGGAAATTACTGAGAAATAATTGCTCTCTTGATGTGAACATTTTAATAAGAAATAATCACCACAAGCAAAGAGATAAGTGAAAATGAAACTACAGAAAAAAATTCTGTGGGAAGAGCAGCATGGCATCATGCGTAAACTGAAAATTGTAGGAACCACGTCACAGCTGATAAGTCTCATCCACACTGCTCTGAAAGTCATTTGCACCATGAAGGTTGGCTTTTTGAGAACAGCAGAATTTTGTTCACAGAAGTGATCTCCCTCTGAAAATAGGTTGTAAATAGACATGTTCCCTCCAGAAATATAAATCTGAATTTTTGTACTTATTTCTTGAAAAATAGAAGAATTGCTGAAAAATAAGTGTGCCAAGTCAGCAGTTAGAAATCAAATTAAGTTTTTGTTTTGTCTATACCAAATGTCAGACTGCTTGAATTTTTGCTTTATTATCTTTAAGTTTTTGTTCCAAATTACAAGCAAGTTGGACTTTAAAATAACGAACCTCTTACAGGAGGAGGATTATCACCTCCACGCTTAAAGGAGGGACAGAGATTAAGTATTCCTACTTTACAGATGTGGCAGCTAGTTCAAAACCTGGCAATAAGCAAAAGGATCTGCACACACACACACACACCCCTTTTCCCTATGTAACTGACCTGAAACCTATAAAAAAAGTCAAATAAAAGTACATATTAATTATCACATCGTTTTCCCAACCAGTTTGTCAGCATTAGCCTCTTCTTAATAGTTAGCCCCATGTTAATATTTAGGTGTTGATTGAAACCCACTGATGTCAACAAAAAGCAAGATTATGAGAAATTCCACCTTTATACTAATGTCATAGAAATTAAGGTAAACACAATTTAAAACAAAACAAACAAAAAACCCACACACACCCCCCACAAAACCCTCAGCTTCAAACTCCATCTACACAGTTTAACCCAGGAGAAGGGAGGATTTGGCATCCTGTTGCCCAGCTATCCCTGATTTCATCAAATACTGTAAACACAGTCATCAAAAATCTCAATTTCAAAACACTCCTAGTAGAGTATATATGTGTGGTAGGACATGAGAGCACATTTGAGGCTTTCAGCCCAAGATGTTTACAGGCTATAATGAGTAATGAAAACCAAGTTTCTTCTGTTGCCCAAATCAATATACATTCCTTCAACCCACTGGCAAATAGGAGACCGAAGAGTGAGTCACAATGATCAGTCAATTTTTTTCCCTGACACTTTTAATGGGATTCTACAAGTGCCATATTAGCCAGCAGAATACCAATACAACTTTTCTTTCTGCCTTTTCAGCAGTGAGAGGTTTGGGGGTAAAACAGATACAGAAGCAATTCTAAGGCTGCTGAAGGAAAGTACACCTCTGCATTTTTAGACTGAATGGGAGATTCAACCCAGAAAAGAAACAGCAAACATTAGAACACCACCAGCCTGATCTGAGTTAATATAACTGCTGTGATATTATACTGCTTTGTTCAGAAGGGGAAAGGTTTATTTCTCTCAGGTTCCATTAATCTTCTTGGAAAGTCCACTCTAGAGGTGACGAGGAGCAAAATGAGTAACACTCAGCTATATGGAGCAGAACACCCAGCCAAAATCTGCTTGCTTAGAGACAGATGGCAAATACAGCCAGTGCTCTGAAACTACAGCTGCGTGCCTGAGATCTCTCAGATCTACGTGTGTGATCATTTAAGATTTTCAAATTATCTAATAGAGCAGAGTCTCCTGGAGATTTGGGTTTCCAGACTTTTGTTTTCTTTACAGAGGACCACATTAAACTTACCCAGAACAAAGTCAAAAGAAAACAGTTCTCAAGCTTTTCTATTTGAGAGCATTATGCATGCACAAGCACTCTCCTGCAAGTGCAACTTGCTCACGCTCCGTATCAGTGGGAACAGTTGGGAACAAATCACAACAGGGAGGCTGAATAGCTCTCACTGCACCTCTCCAGTCTAGACACCTGCCAGGTGTGCATCACCCTCTCCCTTCTCCTCGTGGTCCAGAGGACAGCTATGGCTTTCTCCGGTACCCAAGGGCTCAGCACACACAAACACCTACATGCCTGCGTGTTTGCACAGCCTCGTACAGAGCCCATGACCATGTGCCCAGGCTGTTGCATATGGACATACTGCGAGTCAGATATCTGTTTAGCCCAGCGTAGATACTACATACAGCGTACGAGTGCAGGAAGTATGCACGGGCAGGGCTCACCCATAACAGTAACTGCACTGAGACTGGGAAAGCATTTATCTCGTGCTTGTTCAGAGGCAGAGAGGATCTCTCAGATGCTCCTCCCCAAATATATTTTTCTCTCTTGACATCTTATTTTTAGATATCTGTCTGTCTCCCAATATAGGTGGTTTGTTCTGGATCCAATCAGACTAGAGTGAAGGAGAAAGTCACATGACACACTCGGTGCCTTCCATCGCTACTTCTTCCCAACACATGCAAGCTCCTCAGTCATAAAAGCCTGGCCTTCATTCAATTCCGAAGGCTGCAGAACACCACCAGTTTGTTGTTACAACTGGCATTACACCAGGTTGGTGACAACCTGACAATATACCAGGCTAAGACTGAACATTTGGTATTAACACTTACCGAATATCTCGGCAAGAAATTTCTCTCCAGAAAAAAACTTTACTCCTTTGGGGTGGGAAGCATCTGTTTTGACAATGTTTACCATGAAAAAATATTTTAGTAGTATCCCCTTGACTTATTTCAAGGTATTTTTGCAATAAATCAAAGCAAACTTTGACATTGCCTGTTAGTTGCACTAAACAAAGCAAGATTACTTTGTCCAAATAAAATGTTTCTGTTTCTGATCTTCCGAATCAATATTTTTACTGAAACAGGTTTGGCAGGAGTTAAAAAATATTGATTAGGAAAGAGATTTTTTTTTTTAAGGACCCATATTACCCAAGGTATGAAAATTTCACTTCCTGTGTAGCTAAGTGTGTTTCCATTTCCTATTACTGGTTACATGTGTGAGGGTTTTTTTTTTGTTTGTTTGCCTTTAAGTGCATAAAGTCCTCCTGAAGGCTGTTGTAGGTATGCTTTTAAAATGGCTTGAGACACTAACTCCCTTAAAAGACTACCACCAAAATCTTGCCTCAAGACATGTCCCATATAAAATACTACAAATGCAAACATGGAAGAAGGCTCTCTTACCTGATTTGTGACAACAATTAATTCTCTTAAGTCACAGGTATTCAGACGGTTAGCCAAATTTTCCAGGTAGAAGCAGATCTGAAAACAAACAGTACAAAATAAGTAGTTCACTTTGTTATCTGGACAACCTATTTGTCAACCTGAAAAATCAAGGAACTAATTTTCGAAGGACAATGACATTTATCTGTGTGAAATCCACTATAATCCTGCCATCTTCTAGACTGAGATAAATATATATATACATGACCACAAGCTTAAAAGGTGCTGAGTCAGTGAGTACCACAGACTGAAAGTCTTCAGCAAGGAGTCCCTAGGAAAAGGTGTGTTTACTTCACAGAAAGAGAACAAGTAGGCTAGATTCCAAAGCAACTTTTCTTTCTGGCTATGGCTGATAAAAACTCATATGCATGCAGATGGAGGGAAAATAACAACAACAACAACAAAAAAATCCACCTTTGCCAAGCTGCATTAACCTGTTTATTTAGAAAGCTCATCCCCAGATTCAGAGCAACACTTCGTTAGAAAGCTTTGTTCTATAGAATTTCTTGGCCACGTAAACTACAGGCACCATATCATAGTGGCTTGCAAAGTAAATCACTTGTATGTAAAGTTGATGCAAACAAGAAAACCAAAACAATCCATCTCACTATTTTCCTCAACCAATTATGTCAAACACAAACAAAGGTGTCACTTATGTGCAGAGAACACAGACTGATGCTGGTTTCACAAAGGAGTGACGGGCTCCAGTAGATTAAGTGCCCAGGACCTCAGAGGCTTCATCTGGTCCTAATTTTCAAATGGCAGTAAAATGATATGGTTTTTTCACTTTCACTGTAGCTTGTTTTCATCTAATTTATGTTCCAAGATGTCCTGTTTTTCAAGCTCTGATCTATCACATGAAAAAAATGGACTTGAAAAAAAATGTACAATAGCCGACATGGTGGCACCGCTAAGGCAGCTGAGTTCTTGCACTCAGCTGGCTGCAGAATCTCTCTTCCTTAAGCCAGTAAAAGTTGGGAGCAAAGAGAGGTACATGAGTTACACACGGTGGACTTGGCATAGGATGAGAGCACCCAACTCCTTTACCTTCCAAATGAAAGAGGGTGAAAGCACCACCTCCTCCTCCTCCAATTCTCTGCAAGACCCGATTGCCTGAAGGACTGGACTCTCCTGCACGGTATTTTGGCCTCTGAGGCACACCTAACACTTACAAACTGCAAAGTGTCTTTAGATGTATTCAAATACACTGTGCTCTACCAACAGAACAGGAGAGGAAAGGAATGGAGAAGAATCAAGTTGCCATCACCACCAAGCCTTCCCTCTCAACCACAGCACATCATCCCTCACCTTCCCTAGTGCTAGCAGCCAAAAGGAATCAATTCACTAAAAGCTTATGGAGATGAGTCCACAATAGCAATTAACAACATACAGTTGCAGTACCTGTAATGCCAAGTACAACATAATTCATGGTAATTTGCATAAGGACAGTTAGCCCTCTAATTTAAGCAGGAATTGCAAGCCTTAACCAATATCCCAGACAAAACATTAATCGATAATATGGTTATATGTGCTCAGAATACAACTGTGGCACATGCTGAACTACATCTGTAGAATGGGGCTTGATGTCAACTGCAAAACCTTCCTGAGGAGGAGGATAAATATACAGTAATTAGGCTGTGCTGAGCCCCATGCTGCTTCAGGGACATTGTCATCAATGCCGAAAGAAGATAGAGTTACACACTCACAGAACCATGTTTGACTGCAGCAGAGAAGTATTCCAAGGATCAGTTTGTTACCCATAAAATGAAACCACAGTTTTACTTGCCCCATCCAGTTTAAATTAGAACATTTCTAAAAGTCAATTTTGCAGATGTTTTCAAAAGGCCCCATCTCTGTGCAACAGGCCACTCATTTGGAAGATAGTACCAGCATTTGCTGAGAGCTCTAAACTCTCTTCTGCACACCTGATTAATTCAATGGTCTTCATTGAAATAGATGTACACAAACCATGTGCATGTATATTTCATATGAAAGTTTCCACTAAATCAAATAAACACGCTACTCCTTCAGCTTTTCCACCTCCCCCCTGAAATCAGAGAGTCTAACTTCATATCCTCTGGTCTGAAAAAATAAATAATTAAGAAAGCAGCTTGCAGCCCCTCAGTCAGACAGATTTCCCAGGATTGCTCAGCCTCAGCACTCCCATTGCAGCTTTGCTTCCCACCCTGTTTCTGACTTTAAATCCCACTGCCCCTCCATATATCCATAGCCTTTTTTCTTCACTTGCAGGATCACATATCTGCAGCTCTCTCAAGACCCTGCAGGACCTTTCTTGGCTGGTGTAAATCAGAATGAACTTTTCTCATCCAAGAAACAGCAATTCCAGCCTACAACAGCAGAGAATTTGGCCTCTCTCTCAGGCCCTCTATCTGTTCCCATGTCTCTTTCCCGCTAGGAACTCAGTATCAGGACTCAGGTTTTCCTCATTCACCACCGATTTGACCCTGAACACGCCGAGAGTAACCGTGAAGTTTGCATCTCACTCAGTTTCAGTGCATTTACTCCAGCTACCTTCACACTCCTCATCACCATGTTATGACAGACAAGATAAGCTGCACAGGAAGATGGTGGCACAACTGCCCTTGTAACTATCTATGAACAGGTACAATGAGACTGAAAAAAAAAAAACCACCATGATACCTGTCACTAAAAGTCTTTGTACTGATTTGAAAAGGATCTACAATTTTTTTTTCCTCCTCTAAAGATATGTCCTTCCTTTTATCTTTGTAGGGATTATCATGGGGACAACTGAAATTTTGAGGGAGTTGGGTATTTACCAAGGTCCCTCTAAAATACCAATGGTTGCTACAGGTTCACTCAATCCTGTTTAGTCTCAGCTCCCACTGCCGTTCATTTTAATAGCAGATGAAGAGGCAAATTAGAAAGGTATTTACATCCCTGTTTTTGTATACTGTATGTAGAAGGGAGGAGAGAAGAGGAAAAAAAAAACCACCACCAAAACAGAGTGATGTTAGTTGAATTTCCCCAAGAATATAAAACATAAAACTGAAAGAAAAGTTGCCTCATCCTTAACAGCACTATGCTTTAGTCATTTAAAAATACTTGTCCTAATCTTTTTTTTTTTCCCCCAAGGAATACCCTGTACACTGACAGGCACACCTACTTAAAGGTGTTAAGTTTTGTCTTTTAAGATGAAACGTAAGAACAGCAGCTTTATTTGTACCATATTCTTCCTCTCTTGCATACAGTCAGATGGGTGAAAGAGACAGGGGGTGGGGAAGAACTCCACAACATAATCATTTGGCAACTTATATTATTTTCTTTCAAAGGGCATTACAATACACTTCTCTCACTTGGGGAACTTCAAGAGAAGATAATTATTCTTGTCTGCCTTGTAATATATATTTAAAGTGTTCAAATGTGGCTTTCCAGGGAATTCTGCCAAATATTTTTAGGCACCAGACCCAGCTTTACTTAATTTTATATTGCCTTCTTACTCTATTATAAAATACCCTTCCATGCATTTTGAATTTGGTAAAAAGGCTGAAGCATACCCATTTATATTAGAAACATTAAAATGCTTCTTTCCTTGAAATAGAGATCTTTAACTCCTAATGTGACAGCCATTCAGACGTACAGTAATGAAAGCGTCACTACAGAGCTTAACACACACCAGTGAGCTTTTACTGCCACAAAAAACAAGCAGAAACAGAGAAGGTTGGGTTTGGGGTTTTTTTAGGATACAACATATCAAGAACAGAAAGAAGCTTTAAAAAAATCTTTGGTTTTAAACAACTTTATTAATAGTACAGCAGTAGCACCTTGAGACTCCAAAGAAGACCAGAGCACTGCTGCATGAGGCATTATAAAAGCTTCAAAGATGCAAATCCTAAACTTTTAAGTGCTATCATCAATTACAGTAGATTATGGGATTACACTACAGGGTGTTTTTTGGTTTTGTTGTTGGTTTCTTTTTTTAAAAAAAAGTAAAGCTGTTTGAGGTGCCAATCATCTCTTATTATTAGCAATAACATTTATTACAAGGGATAAAGCAATGGCAGTGGGCAAACCAAACTGCTCCAAGGAGTTTAAGCACACCAGAATGCCAAGCCTGGACAGAGATCATTATACAAGAGTAGAATATGTAGAGCTGGAAAAAGATAAGCTAAGTCACAGAGAGGGAGGGATAAAACAGATGTGGACTGAATTTGAAGAGACTGTGCCCACAGTACCGCAAGGCAAATAAATAGCACAGAGCTGGGAATCTCAGCACAAAGAGCAAGTGGGAAACAAAGGCCCAGAGACTTGCCCTAAATCACACAGCAGAGCAACTAGCAGAGAGAAGCCTGACAACCAGATCCTCACTTTAGCATCCGCCCAGTGACTTCTGGTGGTTCACTTTTTAAAAATTCAAGTCTACCCTAATATAGCCCAGTGAGAAAGGACAGGCAACCCTCGCTCTGAACTTTTAAAGTCAGACATGATTTACAGAGCAAGATCAGGGTAAGGCCCACAGTATTCCCATCAGTATATTTCCTGGATATTTCACTATCTTCCCCTCATCCTTTTAAAAGCCAGCATCGGAAACCGTAGATAATTAGCACAAAAGTCCATGTGAAATGTTGTATTTGTTTAAGTGTTTATTTTGGCTTCCTAAAATGGGCTGGAATACAGCTCTTGTGCTCTGCCCCACCTTAGTTATATTTATCCTGTTATGCACAACAAACTTGGAGCCACATTTAAACATAAAACATTTTGAAACTATACTAATGCTATCTCATTGTCACTAATTCACACATTAACTCCCTTCACAACTGACCCGTATTTTGAGTGGTTGGCCCAGCATGTTTTAAAGGGTCTTTTTCACAGAGTAGCAGCACTGTTTTACTTTTCTTAGCTTCCCCTGTTAATCAAAAGGAAGCCAGCCCAGACTGGGTGTTGAAAATTGAAACAGCTGAGTGGGCTCCTCCTACCTCCTCTCTTGTGTTTTCATCTTTTGTGGCGGCAGGCTAGTCTATGCCAGACAAACTAAGATTTCTTATACTCTTCAGTCGCTTGGCTGTTCTTTCCCATAGATATTCCAACAGCAGATTAACGTCACAGCGTGCTGAGCCAAACACATGAACCTGAATGCTGCTGGATAGTCTTTTTTGCTGTTGAACCAAGAGATTGCAACTGAACTCTCGCGTGTGTGAGCAAGGAGTAACTCTCACCAGTGTCCACTAACATGAGTGTATGGGAGGTCAAAACTGGGTCCCTTAAATAGCATCTGAAGAAAACAGAGTTGCGTAGGGAAGTGAAGTGTTCCCTATTTGCCTGCAGCTGCATATGCCATCCGCACAATTTCAAAGCGCTGGACTTGACAGATGCAGGGAAACAAACAACTGTTCCCCTCCCAGCAAAGCCAAGGGCAGGAGATGCTGCCTCCCCAGCGCCCCAAGTACCATGCCTTTTCCTGCTTCAAGCACACCCAGCATGCAGCACGTGCACTCAGAGGACGGACACAGCACACCCAAACTCACGAGAGGGTGAAAAAACTGCAGCACTCTCCTTCAGGGCCTTGCATTGCTGAGGTACCACACCTACTGAATTGTTTCAGACAGACCTGCAAGACACAGAGAGGCTTGAATCCTTAGGGCAGGATCAGCAGCCTGCAACACAAGGGCCCAAGTAGACATCACTAGGACAGCAGACCTGAAGACATCAGGGAGGAATTAGTGATTTAGGAGAATGTTCCCACTCCCACCAGCTCCAAACTCAGTGTGACCTGCTGCATCTGGCAGAAATAATATGTTGGCATGTTATTTGCCCCTCTGAGGGGGGCTAATAACAAAGCACCAGCTTTGATTGCGTTTCTACCCTCATACTTAACCTCTAATATGGGAAGGAAAACACATTTCTAAGTTCCACACACCACCACCCTCCCCCTTAAAGTGATGATAATCCTTTGTTCAAACACCTTGAAGTCCTTCACAGACACAGGTGAGAGAACAGAGGAATATCTTCCCTTCCCATAACAGCTACAAAGGAATAAAACAAAAGGAGAATAACTAAAAAGAAGAGCAGAATGGCAAGTTAGATAAATAAAATAGGGCAGCATGCTCTTTTTAACACAGTTTCTTTCCTGGAGCACATGGGAATTAAGCACTCATTCAGCACTTCTTGCACCTTTGTGCAACGGGGCCCTAGTATTTCCTTTAAAGCAAGTAACTCAAGCTTTGGAGAAGGCATGGAACACCACCTCCTTGCAGCTAGAGATGAAGTTGATCTTGGTCTGATGATACTCTCTGCTACAGGTCTACCCTAGTCCACCTCTTTGCAACTCATCCCTCTATCCAGGACATAACCCTACAATTTCTAGGTATCAATTTTAGTGCAAAACACACAAGGGAAAAAAAAAATCAAACAATCAACACACAAAACCACAAAAAAATTAATCCTCAGCAACTCCAGGCACAATACATACAGACTTTCAATTTCTCTCCCCCACAGGTCAGTGAAATTACAAGACATTTTCCATGTATAGCAGCTATGGAAACTCTAGCTTCACTTACATGCATCTTAAAACAACTTAGACCTCCAATAAAATATCAAACTGAAGGCTTCTGACCTAGAAGAGACCTTTTTCCTGTACCAAACTTGTTCCTAGAACACAACTTAAACCTCCTCTTAGAGAAGCAACTCAGAGAACACTTTTCCAGGAGAACAGAACCAGCTCCTCTGCAGGTGTGGCTATTTAAACTGTTAGAGCTCCAGCTTTTGCCACTCTCCACTGAGTGAGCTTTTCTGCCCCTCCCCAGCAGCTCCTGATAACTCTTTGTTTGCCAGTTCAGGGTTTAATTCAGCTCAGTGCATCTCTTGAAAATGGTGAAGCAAAATTCCACGCGTGGAGAAGTTCACGTGTATCCAAGTTAGGTCTGTGTACACATCTACATTGCCCCTTGGATTAGCAGTTCTTGTTACGTCCGCTGCTGTGGTGACAAAAACTGGAAGTTTTTTTTGCTGCTTACAGAACAGGTGTCAGCACCTCCAAAACCATCACTGCGAGATGGTGGAGGTAACATTTTGATTATTACTTGAAGAGACTTCTGTCTCCAGCAGTATATATCTGTCCCCCATGCTATCCCAAGCAAACAGAATCATTGTTTGAGAGGAAATTACATGTACAGCCATGAGTACACATATCTATAAGCCTAAATGATAATAAAATCTAATTTTCTTCACGAAAAAAAAGGTCATGAAGTAAAAGATGTAGCCCTGTCAGCTGGTAGGCAAATGATGGAAGAGATAGAATGGTTTTTTTTTTTTCCAGTAGGATAAACTAGAATCTACTAGTAGTTAAACATGATTGTATGCATGGTTGACAGAAAGATATAAATTATTTGTGTCATTAGGAAGGGTGGAAAGAACCTCCAAGCTGATATAGCTCAAACTACTGAATACTAGTGCTTGAGTAGACCTGTAGCCAGCCCACAAAAAAGGCACAAAAGAGTAAAATCTGTAAATTTATTTCTGTGCAGTTGGGCAGGGGGTCTGCAAGATGGATCAAAGGTTGACAGTGGTTTGCTCTCCAAAACATGTGGAATCTTGGGCTCCAAACAGTACAGCTTATGCTCCTCATCTATCAGCAGCTTATGTTCCTAAAAAAAAAAAAAGCCCCAAATATTTAAATGCCAATCTACAAACTTCTCAGAAGACAGTCTTAAAGAGCTAAAGAGGAATTGGATATCAATGTTTTGCAGTTAAAAGTGCTGGCACTTTATAAAGAGAAGCCTTTTGTTAGAGACAGGAAGTTTAGTTTATTGCCTGGTGTATACAGTTCGCCCACCACATTATTTTGGGCTATTTTCATTCCTCACACAGTAAAGAGGAAATTCTATGAACATTTCATTGCTTTTTCTTTCTTTGATGAACAGCAAAGGTTTGCAGTTTACTGACCACTGCATTGCTTTGCTACTTTTGACATACACTTCCACTTCACATAGACCCTCTGGAGGATGAAACATTTGTTCTTGATAAAAATCAATTGTTTCTGCCCCATTCGTTTTAAGTCCATCTCTCATCCTCATCTTTCATTACTTCACAGAAAGAATTCCTAAATACAAAACTAGGAAAAAAACCCCATAAGCTGACACATCATTTTTTTTTCATGAGCAAAACTTCAGGCTCAGGCACTACCACGAGGCACACTATGACAACATTTCCCTTGCATTTTCCCCAGATCTTTTTCAGTAGGACACAATCTGAAGCTGCATAATAACACCACAGCTAGGGTAGAGCACTACTACTTCATAGTAAGATTGCTCTGCTGAAATGCATTAATTTTCATCAAAACAGATCCTACATCTTATGTAGGGTCTGTTACAATTCTGTTGTCTGCACAACATGGTTCTATGCAGATGAATTTATAGAGCAAAGAGCTAGAATACATGTCTATCCATTTACACTTTTACTTTTCATCAATTCACAAGGTTATCCTAAATGTTTTTATATCAAACTTGCCTAAGAGAAAAAATGGATTCTTCATAAAAGGTTTGGTTTCTAAAAAATGCTAAGCATTTAAACATTTATTAGGAACAGTTTTAGTTCCTCGTTAATCTGAAGATGAAGTATTATTGATTTACAATGATCAATTCATTCAATATCCATCAGCAGCCTATAAAAACAGAGTCTGAGAATTTAAAAGTGGGTGATGCCTGTTTGGCAGGAACTTGCTATGTCCTGCCAATGGCATAACCTGTCCAACTGGATAGGAAACAGCCCTGCTCTTTCTGTGTGTTCTGCAGGCTTGACTGTGTATGTCCCACAGATCTTATGCTAACCTACATTTATTTTTATATTACAGGATCAGCAAGTATATATTAGATCAAGGCTTTGGGGACTTTACATATTGCTTAACCTCAGTCACCCAGGCTCTTAGTCACTCCAGCGATGAGCATGGTAAAAATAGATAAATTACACAGATAGATTGACACAGAGACTTACACACATCTGTGCACATAGACATATATATCCCTAGGGCCCGATGGAACAACTCCAGTTGAGAACAGTGAGCTTTGGATCGGGCCCAACATTAGTATATGATACAGGCTAACTGCCTCTGATCTTTGAAACCAGTTTTAAAAGGCTAGTGTAGAGGGCGAGCCTCCATTCTCTGACCCTGGTTTTCCACCAATGCAACTCTACTGGCTTTAGTGGCATGTAAAACCAATGTAATGAAGTGGAGAATTATGCTCACATTATGTTTTTTAAGTAGCTTATTAGCCTGCACATTACACCCTTCTTAGTGAATTGGCAGCTGTGCAAAGGACTCTAAGGACCTAATTCACTGAAGCTGATACGACTCTTCCCACAGGCTTTGGGTCAGGGCTCTAAATTATTCTGAGATTTCTGGGGAGACGATATTATAAAGTGGTACAGTAAAGGTAAAAGGGTGTTAATAAAAGTCCCTTGAGGAGGTCATGGCTTTTATTAGTTTAGAGGAGCTTTCCACAAATAGAAAAAGTTTTAAAAAGAAAATTAAATTGTGCCAAATGTTCCTGACCATGACTTTTTCTTACTTGTTACCATTAAAAAGTGAACCAAACCTCACCATAGGTCAGGATGGGAAAAATAAAGATATATATTTTTCAGCCTGCATAGATTTGTTTACACCTTGTAACACGCAGTAAGACTATGGGGTGAGGGTGGAAGGTTGGGGGCAGAGAGATAAGAGAAAGAAACTTGTCAGTGCCACCCCCATCTCCTTCGCTGTGAGCTTGGCCCTGGGGGTGAATTGCTTGCCAGTGTTGCTTGATCTTAACTCTTCTCTCCCACTCCTTTCAAGGTTACCTACCTCTCAGGTGTGCCAGAGTCACATCTCCCAGCCTTTAGGGCTGCACCTGCTTTTCCCTCTGTGCTGCCATTGGCCATGCGTGTCTCTTCTGGCAGCCTCCTGGCACACCCAACCCTACTACCCTCCCCAGCTTCCCACACACATGCACTTAATGAGCCGGTAGGGTAATTGCTTTCATAACATTTTTCCCACAATGACATTTCTTAGTTTGCTTAGCAGTTTTGTGCCAGTTCCTTCAGCCCTGTCTCAGCCTGAGATCCTTATTAATAGGATTAACCCTATTAATAACAAAAATGGGTACTTTGTCCAAGGAAGGACTACTGGACCCACAGCTGTTAAGGCACGGGAACTACAGAGCTGTCAATGATTGGGTGCAAAACCTGCCTCCTTCAAAATCTCCTGCCACCTCTTAGTTCCTCAGATTTTGTAGAATGGAAATTAACAGCAGAGATTTATCCTGCAGAAGAATTATGAGAGCAGATGCATCAAAGACGTGACAGTGACCAATTGTCAGTTCTACACAAGCACTTGAAAAACAACTAAAATGTGAAAGTGTAACTAACAACTTTCTGAAATTATGCCAGTCCTTGGCCAGGAATTAGAACCAAATCCTTCAAAAGAAGATAGGCCAAGTTCCATTCATCTGATATGTCAGCATAAATGTGGAGGCCAAGGAGAAATTACGGATTTCAAACAGGATATATCCAGAGGCTGTAAAGCATAAAATACTATTGTTATTGTCCAGACTTCTTTGCAATGGAACCTGAAGACTGGATAATGTTGATTTGACTCTTCCCTTTCAGCACTGAGTCAGGGCCCTAAGTTACCATGAGAAAACCTATCAAGGTCTTTTGAAGTATGACAAAAGAGTAAAAATTAGGGGGGTTGATTATTATTGAAATTATAGTAGCTCCTGGAAACTCCAGCAGATGTCACGGTTCAAAAGAGGAGGGAGATGCAAGTAGTTCTTGATCAGACTTGGAGAAGAATAATTCAAGTGGGCTAAAGTTCATACAACAGATGAGAGTGAGAAAGTTAAACATAAACCCCAAGTCTCACATATTACAGTGCAACGCACAGTATGTCCACTGATATACTGATACTTCTTGTGACTATGTTCCTCTGATTTTTATTCAGCAGTACCCAGACAATAACTTTTCTTTGACAATGGTTATGTTGCACAAGGAGGTGACAGGCAGCATTCATGTCTTGTCTGGACATTTTAAGGACTAATAGCAGCTAGTCAGCAGTGCAAGCAGCTCTCAGTAGTACTTGGAATAATGTGACCTAGTGCAGTAGACCAGCAAAAGTACAGTCTGGGCCTCTGCCCCTCATGGCTCTTCATATCTGAAATTAAATCTAGCTCAAGTGACTATATTTGAAAAAAATTTCCTCCTGAAAGCTGGCTACATTTTCACTGAAATTCTCCTCTTTTCTCAAAGACTTATAATTTTCCATTTTTTTTTACATTTAATTTTCCTGATCATTGATTTTTTTTATGATCTTAACTCCTACATTAAAAATGGATATGTCAATAGACACACATCATTTTTCTTACAAATAATGATGAGTATGCATCTACTACTCAGTTATCATATCTCAATAACCCACAACAATTTGCAAATGTTTAAAATTTGAACCACATGACTTGAAACAGAAATGAGTGGAAGGAAAAACTATCCACTAATTTTTTTTTTCCCCAAAAAAAATATTTATTAGATTCACCAGTGGAAAATGTTTTCAAAAGTACAAGATACAGTCCGGAAATTCCAAAATATTTCATTTAGCCATGCTAATGAAAAAATGAAGTCATGAAATGTCAATGTGTTTTCATTTCAAAATACTACCTTTTGTTTCAAAACATCCTTAGAACAAAAAAAAAAGTGCAGGGTAAAGTCATACTGTAATCCAAAATATATATTCCATTTCATGCCAAAATATGGATGTAATTTGGGAAGTTCACATTTTCTTGAAAGACACAAAAAAGGTCTGCTTCAGTTCCTGCTCAATAAAATTATTTTCTAATAGTTTGGTTTGGTTAGCAAAATACAAAGAAGAAAAACATCAATTCCTCCACCTCTACAAAAAATATTTCTTGTAACACCTCATGACTGCAAGATGTCATATCCCAGAAGTGACGATAAAAAAGCAGCAACCTTATCCTTTCAAGAGCTAAAGAGGGACTCTGATTCCACCCTCTATGATGTAGCAAAGGGAAGCAAATCCACTCTCATTTTACAGAAATGGGGTAGGCAGTTTTCTGAGGAGGAGCTATGCGGGATTCTACTTCTTTGCATAATTCTTAACATTTTTTATTTGCGGGACTTCATAGTCACCTTATGCATGGATCTTTTCCTGTGGAAATCTCCTCAGAAAGTAAATCAAATCACAGAAGTATCATGCACAGAGTCACATATGACCTGGTCTTCCCAGCCGCTTCAGAAAAGGAGTAAGGAACACAGTTTACTGATAGCTGTGGACCTTCTCTGGGTGTTTTGAGAGAATTGCACACAATAGACATGCCATGGCATCACACACTTAAAGGGTATTCTTTCTTACGTAGAAGTGATAAAAGTAAATTATTAGTTGTTTCGATCAATAACAGTCAATGCTCATTTTATATCAGCAATGTCATCCAAAATCATTGATCATATGCCCTTTCGTTAAATGAAGAGGCACTTACGGATGGAGAATTTCCCCTCTTTCTATTATTTTATTGGATGGGAAAAAAAAGAAAAGAAAATCCATTTAATATCAAAATACTTAACAAAACCAGCATAAACACTTCTCAAGATGATGTGCTAAGAATCTGACTTTTTTTTTTTGCATTGTCATGCAAAAACCTGAATTGTTGTATTTTGAAGTTTTCTTGATGAATCTTCAGGAGTGTGAAACTCATGAGGGTTTTCATTAGGAAAATAAAAATAAAATTTACAAGAAATATTTCTACATAATCACTCAGGTTTGCAATTTCAGAATTCTCAGCAAAAGTTTTGGGTGAAATTTATCTTCATGAAGGAGTTCCTACACAAACTTTTACACATCAACATTTGTCTCCTCCTTCCAGATATCTGTCACTCTTTACATTATAAAAAGCAAGCAGTAAGCATGTTTAGCTATACTGCTAATATGCGAAGCAATTGTTGAATGAATACCTTGTACTTCTGATCTGGCGTTATTTTGAATCATCTGCTGGTATTACTCACTAACCCAATAATAACATTGCATCAGAGGCTTAGTGAAGACAAGAGGAAGGAATTTATCATTGAAAAGGTGAGTCTGAAACACTGCCAGTCCTCAGAATTTTCTTGACTTAGTGCTGTGCATACCATAACATGTCTTGACCATGCCACAGACAACTTTCCCTGTAACACAAACATCCAATCGGCGTCACCGGATTCTGTGACTGACGTCAATGTGACTACTTGTGCGAATGACTCACATGAATAAGGGATTGAGGCTTCAGTCAGCACAGCGTGTGGAGCCCCTCTTGATGCGGGATACGATGTGGAAGTGAAGCCAGCAGCAAGTCAGCAGTGGATTACTATCACCACGCTGGTATTCGAAATGTTATTGGGATGGGAGGGTTTACAGTTTTCCAGTTACGGTGGGAAGGAAGCACATCGTCTCTGGTACAGCTGTGTTTCATAGCTGAACACAGTTGGTGTTTCTTGAAAAAGACCCCTGGACCGTGCTGCTGCAGCAGGATGACATTTAATGTAATGCAAAATTTTAACTGGCCATGATAATGACAAGGCAGGCCCAGAGGTCAGTTAGGCTATTTTCACCAAAAAAAATTACATATTTTTCTAGTGGATCCAAGGTTTGGAATCAGATTATTACTATTTAAATTATTAAGCTTGAACCTAAAGGCCAAACCCAATGCCCACTGTATGTATTTCTGTCCATGGGAAACCCTAGCATTTCTCTAAGTGTTTTCAAACCAAATCAAAATGAAAAAACGGCTAAAAGAAATCTGCTGCAGAACTATATACTGCATCTTTCACTTCAGGATTGATGGAATGTTTCATTTTCATCTCTTGAATCAGCCCATCTTTTCGTTTCAAGATGTATTTCCCAGTGGTACTGCATTGCTTCAAAGCTGTGTGATTTAGGGATGCTCTCTTTGCAGCTAAACGAGTTTGAATGGAGTAGCCTGGAGACATGCTGTGCTGGTTCTTCTGCAATGGGATCAGAAGCCTATTGGGCACTGTGTAACATCCGAATATACATTCCCCACTGTTAGTCTTATAGAGCATCCACTTTGTTTCTGTTAGCTCATTCATTTCTCACAGGGATCACTAAAGAAGTGGTACTTGAGCAGGATTCGGCAGCTGTGGACTCCAGACGTGGGCATATGTTTATGTTCACTACCAGTTACAATTTAAATTAGGACCCTGAGTGGCCCAATTCGCTTCAATGTTCTCAGTGGGTCTGCCAGACCATTTCCACTTTCCCACATTCATCTGAAGTTCCCAAATGGCTCTCAAAGTTTGAGGCACTGGCAGCAGTCCCTGAAAGTCCACCATGAGGGACAGGTCAGGCAGTAGATCTCTGCCCTTTGCAATGTATGCTCCTCTGCCCACTGAGGGACTGCAGCTCTCCCAGCCGGTGTTATGTGCATGCCAGTGGGCCAGAGCATGGGCAGTGAAGGGTTTCAGGTTGTTTTCCATGAAGGCCAAGGGGTCTGCTCCCCCCAGCACCTGTTATTAAAAATGAACAGCTCCAGGTCTGAAAACCAAGTGGTCTACTCTCTATATCATGTAATTCTCTTATTTCCTGTCAAATATTAATCCATAGGATCCACAATTTGTTCCTTTTGCACTCAGTCAACCTTTCTTCCTTGTTTAGATTTATATTGCAGACATCATAAATTTTACATAACAAACAGAGACAGGACCTTTTCTTTACTTCATATATTCCAGATAAAAGCGTATGTTTCAGCAAGACAATTTTCTCTTAATGCTAAGATATTGAGAAACTTTTTTTTTTTTCCTGCAACATTAACCAATTACTTTAAAAATGGAATAGACTAACCAGCTTCCTCTTTGGTGGTGACTATCTTTTTTGTGATCTATAATATTTTACATCATCTATTCTTCCTGCCTGCTGAAAACACCCTTTGCGTGGAAGACTGTGCATATGCAGGCAAGAATTGTAAGATTTGCCTACACGGTGCTTTTTCAATCTTAAACTAGCTGCTTGCCCATTAGGCAATTAGGGTAAACAGTAAATATTTGCAGCTTTGAACAAGCATCTGGGGAGTAGTCATTACAAGTCTCTAAATTAACTCAAATTGATTTGCAATCAATTAACTTGAGGGAAAATTATCTAGCAGAGTAGCTGAAGAGGAAGAGCTGAACTCCTTAGTGGCCCGAATTGGTATAGCAGTCAACAATCACCACCTCTCAGAAAAACAATGGGAATTAGACCTGCTCAGTCTACTGAAGCCTACTCAGGACTCAACCTCTTATAGAACAAGGCCATTAACTTCTTTAAAATCCCTGTGATGATTTCAGATATTCTGATACAGACATATTTTCAAAGATGAGTCAGTTCTGTTGAGAGAGTTGCTAATAACATAAAGACCACAGGTTTCTGAGTAATGCATATGCATATGCAATAATGTTCTTTACCGGAAACAGAGCATTGATGCATGCAGATAAAGCTAGATATAGCTGCAGACAAATGATGGCATGTGATGGTATAAAGGCTTCGTTGGCAACGGTTTAAGAAAGCTGAATTGCTCACAATTAGCACATTATGCAAAATGTCCTCAAGGAGTGATGATGCTATGTATTTCAGAAAAATTGTTATACACTTACTTCAGACCTCTCCTTTTTTCTTAACCTCTGCCTCTTAAGACAAGCGCATATATAAACCTGACAGATAAGCAACGAAGTTCAAACTTCTTGGCTTGGTCTTCAACATTCACAATTCCTGAAAACTCCACAAGAAATATCAACAGATTCCTTATTTTTACAAATTAAAATAAGTTTTGGAAATACTGGTACAATTTGGTGACCAAAATATGAAGAGATAGTTCCATGAACTACAAGTGCTTTTTCGATAAAAATTAACTGAAAAGCATGGAATTCTCCCCAAAGACAATCATGGAAAAACTAGTGTGCTCCATGCTACTGAAAATCTCACAAACTAATTTTCAACACTAAAAAATTAAACACTTGACAAAAATATTTTTATAGGCTTGGAGAGGATTAAGAATAATCCCAGCTGTATTGTTAAGAGGGTTCCAATTAAATGCAATCAATTTGATTAGTTTATGTCTTAACCTCACCATCATTTTACCATCCGTTTTTATGTCCTGCAGATTCTAGATGCTGATAGGTCGGCTCAATTCCCCATTTTTTCCATTACCAAGGTTTCATTGTGCACGTTAAGCATGTTTCCATTTGCCTGAGGTACACCAGGGGCAGGGAAGCATTTTTCAAAGATAACTCATTTAATATTAAATGTCAAAATATTACTCACTTCTTTAGCAAGATCATGCAGCTGCAACCTGGAGAATTAATTTGGGATGGTGTCTCTGTGGAGTTCAGGGCGTTGGTCTAAGCATACCTTTTGCTAAACAAAAAAATCACTGACATACCCAGAATTTAAAACATTGTATGGGACTAACTAGAGGGAAATAATGAACAGCTAAACATATAAAGGAAGTGGTTTTTAAGCCAGAAACACTGTCATTAATTATGGATAAAACAACCAAGAGAACTTCTCATTACATAAAGTAATGAAATAAGTCTATTAGCATGATAACAAAAAAGTGGAAATGACTGCAGGCTTTGTTTTGAAGATTATCACCATAGCAATTCCCTTCTGCACAAGCAATCAAGAACCCACAGAAGAAAAGAAGCGTGAGTATACCCCACTTCACAGACAGAAAATAGATGCAGGAGAAAAGAAGAGGGCTGACTCCTTGTACAACACTTTCTTCCAGTGTTTTACTGGAGTCAATACCTTACATGAATGCAAGGTTACAGGCAGCCCTTAAATGACATGACTAAGGATCTGTGTCAACAGAGTGAATTGTCACCCGATTCTCCCCATCCAAGCCCTGAGAATTTATAACAAAGCCTTCCTCTTCATGGGAAGACTGAAATTATACTCTGACTTCCAAGAAGAGGTGTTTCCCACTGCCTGCACAGATAAAAGTTTCAGGAGCAACTGACATTGTCCGTCACTGAACTGTGGATTTGTCAAAAGAATGCAATACAAGATGCTGAGTGATCAGTCCTCGTGTGGACTTCATTGTGTTGTTCTTTGAGGGATAAGGCTTGAGTGTGGTGGGGTGTATTTTTATGCTTTTCATTATGTATTTAGCCAATTCCTTTCTTTTACACAATATCAAACTAGGAAACAAATTGTTTTGGGGTGGTTTTGTTGGACTCACGCCCTTTTAGAGACCTTCTATACATAAAAGCTATTTCAGAGAAAAGGCTGAGAGTGAATTTAAAATAGAATAGCCATATTGGTGAAAAAACCCCATATGCAGATAGTTTGATTTTGTATTAAAAATGTCCAAACTGGTTGTCAGTCAGAAACAGTAAGTCTGCTTCCAACTTAGATCCCTTCTTATACTGAAATTATTCACGAGTCTTTAAACCCTGACTGACCATGCTCTCCAAAATTCAGTGTGTTAATACACATTTTTCAGTAGGCAAAACACAGCCACCTTACTGATTCACTCCAGCTCATTCATTACAGAAGCCATATGAAACTCCTTTGCTTAAAAAACAAATGAAGAGGAGAGAAATTGAGTTATTCCATATTTCTCAAAAATTCCATTTGAATGTGATAACAGCCACCCTTTTTCTTATAAAACAAGACATGGCCTAAGTACTTTTTAGAATGATATGACAGTTCATAAGCCTGAAAACCATTTTATCCCTGTTTTGTTCTGTTATTTAGCAAGAGTTAGCTAGGCTTATTCACAGGACCTAAAGTTTCTTCCTAAAATCCAAGACTTGCAGTATGGCCTTTTTAAATGCTCTTCTGATAAATCTTCCCTCTCTTTTCCTTGCAAGTCTCTTCTACCAGATCATCTTTCTTATTGGCTTAGAGAGACCTTTCTTTAACCCCCTGATTTCCTCTCAGGATCTTTATTTTGAAAATTGCTGCCTTTGAGCCATCAGGTAATTTTTGGTGCCCCAAACCAGCCTTCAAATTGTTCTTTTGGGTTCCCTTGTTTTAGTTTTTTTTTTCTTTGACCCTCTGCCTGCAAAGGAAAATAAACACCTCAAGAATGCTCTTGAGGTTTGCTCTACAGCTCCCCTCTAGCGTTGGCTACAAGCCAGACTTCTAGGTGGGGCCTTATAACCCCAGGATGAACTAAGATAAATCTGTAGCACTAGAAAGAAGTTGTTGGAAATACTTGCTTCTATTTCAGAAAATGGCAAGCAAAAATAAAAATGGCTTTCTTACGGTATAAATACATTGATTTTTCTACAAAAATTATAGCCTCTGGGGTGCACTTCATGGAAATCATACATGTTGTCACAGCCACTAGCATACAAGAAATTAGTTTCCTGCTTCTGAGAGGTCTTTGTTTTGTCCTTCATCGTGATGAGGCAGCATTCAAGAACATTAACATTAGATGCTCCAAGCCATAAAATCTTTTTAGCAACAGTGGTCAATTTCCAGATAATCTTTTTCCCTAATACACAATAATGATGAAATACAGAGTCCTCTAGTTCCTATGTAAAGTCTAGGAAAGGAAAGTGAGCAGAGAAGGACTCTCTTAACCAAGTATAAATATTTCCACACTCTCCTTTCCTCTGTCCAACTGGCAATGTTTTTGTCTATGATTCACACAGGTATTTCTATAGGAACCAATGGCAAAGTCCCTTAAATTGAGACAAACCTGTTTAACTTCGGTAATATAATTAACATAGTTTGGGGGCTCCCAAAGACAGGCACATAGAGATGTTTGGTCCAAAGAGCTGGCTACAGAGCTGTGGGCATATGACCAGCCCAGCTTTCCAGAAAAGAGATACATTTCCCAAAAGCCAACACAATCAAAAAGAGATTCTCACTTTGAAATGGTTCACTACTTCACTATACTGATCTTTCACACAGTTTTGCAGGTCATACAAGGAGTTGGTAAAATGCAACTCCCTGCTAGTTCCAACACTGTTCAAGCTGGCACTGCTCTTCTAGCTGACAAGGAATATCACCACACCCTATAAAATGCAGTACACAGTACAATGATTATGCATGTTAAAGAAAGAATCATTGCTGCAGGAAAAACTAATCCTTAATTGTAGGTGAGCAAATAAATTCATAATAGTGTCTCTCCATTTGAACTATCACATTTTATTCATTTCAGATTTTAATGTCTCTGTCTCATTAAGATTTTGAAATTTTTAACTTTCTCTGACAAACACCTATTTACAAGTACTTCACATTCAACATTCACTAGGTAGTAATAACCAAAATTACCTTGGGTAGTGTTTGTTTCCAGACTGAATAATTTAAGAAAATTCAGCTGCCCTATAGGCTTTGACCTAATCTGTTTGGCATCATATGCTGTCTCTTAGAGTGGTCATCATCAGATCTTCCTGAGGAACTGATAAGGTCTCAGCTGCTGCAACATGTAATAATTTAATTCCCACAGAGAAGTCATCTCTGTCTTTACAGTCAGGTAATGCCTTAAGCCTGGAAGCTCCTTATTCCCTCTCTAATGTTGTCATGATCAATTATAATTATAGAGGTGCTTTTTGTCCATATAAATTAGCAACCTACATTTAAGCTAAAAAATTTAACTGTGGAATACTAGAATCAAACGGGCATATTGGTTGGATTTCTGGTCAAATTTTGTAGTTTAACATTCATTCTTGATAAATATTTTCCCTTGTAAACCCTGGACATAAGACATTATCATAAACCAAATATAAATTAATTGTGGATACCCTTCGACTGAAATTCAGTTTTGCACATGTAAATGAGTTTTTAAAATAATTTCTTTCTTACTTTTATGGATTGTCTAACACCATGTTTTTGTTGTATTTATTTGGTTTTGTTATTGATATGTTTCACTCTTTGACACTCCATGGCAAATCACACTACTGTATTTTGACAAGGTGGCTCCACTGAGAATTCAGACTTTAAACAGTAGGATTGTATTCTAACCACCATTTTATTAAATCAAGAATTAACATGAGTCTTCATCTTTCATCAATTCATTGCTGTACACACCTTCATAAAGACTTGATTAAAGAATACGTGGTTTGGCCTGAAGTACTGTGATACTCTGATTGTGTTTTTTGACATGCATTTATTTTTCTGTCATGTGTTACACAAGCCTCTTCTAATATAATGGGTATTGCAGTCACACAGATTGATAACTTAAGATGATAAGACAATTACTGGAATGAAAGTAACAGCTTCACCTTTTGTGTATCTTGATAAAAATTCAGCATTCAAAGTACAAAATTACAGTGCAAAAGTTGAACTCTCCTTGAAATTCCATTATACAAGTCACAGTTGTTTGTTGTCCCACTAAAGTATAGTGAAGGTGTAAGTCTTTTTTGTAAAAGATTTAAGAAAATTCTGACACTTCCAATCCTTTTAATTAAAACTCTGTTCTCATGACTCATTTATGTCACTTTGAAATGTAGACGTGTATCAAGCTATGTTCTGGGTGTGCACTGATACTATGATTTACTCTTAATTGCTGGCCAGACTTATCAGTTTAAACAATTTAAAACACATGGGATTTTTTTTTTCTCAACCACAGCCTAACAGGCAAAAGCAAAATGGATTTAACCCCTCCAGTTTGAGAGTTGCGTGGGATTGAGCCACACAGTTCCCATTAAAGTCAACAGAAGTTCAAATCCCTGGGTGTGGTATGGCACCCTTCCATGTAACTCGCATAAAGCTGGAGGCTTTGCGTGTCTGTGGGTGTAAGGCAGTGGGCAAAAATACCTTATCTAGTGGGAGTCACTGCCATTGTGCTGACTTCAGTGGAGAATCTGACCTGGTACCTTGGCTAGCTACAGCCCAACAGGTAGACAGGTTGGTGGGACAATATCCAAATGGTGATTCCCCTCTGAAGGGGGGAAGGGAGCAAGTAGAGTTTATGCCACTTTGGAGAAATCCACTTCTTGTAGCGAATCTCAAAACCAGGCTGCCTGTGACACGTTGTGCCAGCTACAACTTATGGATCATCTTAAAGGCCAGCCTCTCGTTGGGCTCATTGTTGTAATGAGTCTGCTGCTCACAAAGGCATGGACTGTAAGCAAGAAGTCAATGCCACCCCTCAATGGCAGCATCAAAGATTCGGATGAACTTTGTAACTCTAAAGGTCATGAACATAATGCAAGCAAACCTCATGAATTGTTGAGATCATTTCGTTTGTCAGGTTGGCCATAAAAGTTATTATGCTTATGCTCTACGTAAGATCTGCTCCTTCTTTACACTTGAATGCAACTCAGGGTGTTAGTTGTTGCTCTTTAAAAGCCACAGGTGGAAGCCAGGGCCCATGGAAGGGTAAGGGAACATTGCCATGAAAGACTTCATCCCGCATGTGGTTCTGGAGATATGTACCTTCCTAAAGCAAACTTTCCTAGAGGGCAAAGACATTTTGAACTTTTTTAAACGGCTGGCAGCAATGTCTCGACTTGTCCTAAGCTCTATTGCCTTTTGCATGTTTTCTCGGTTTTGAAGAGAGCTTGGGAAAGGCTTCTAGGAACAGATGTGTAAAACCAGGCTCTGGCTCCTGGATTTCAGCATCTCCAGCATATCCTGCTGAGTTATTTGAGCACAGTTCTGGGCCCTGCCTCAAATCTTCTCTGTGACCTGGGCTGAAGTTGCTTACTCTCTCTCTTCCTCAGTTTTCCAATCCTAAAACACAGCTGATAATGCTTCCTTTCTTCTGTGCCATGTCCTGTCTACAGAGACCATCAGCTTCAAGAGAAGGTCTCTGCTACAAGGCAGTGTTTGTTCTGTGCCTACAACCAAGGGCCAAGATCCCACTGAAGGCTCTAGGGGAACTGGGCGCTAGGCCAAGTGTTCGGATAAGCTTGGCTTTTGGTTCAAACAAAGGTTCTCTCTCCTCACAGGCCATCACATTCATTTATTTTGCCCTGTGGTGAAGTTAATGCTACATCTGTGATGTCACAGTTGTTTCCATGACAACAGGTTTATGGCTTCAATGTAAAGTCAAATGGAAGGAGAAGCTCAGGGACATGAAGAAAAGCTCCTATTCAAATCAGAAACATCTGACACAGTAACAGAGAAGAGAAATGGCCAAGAAGGTACATTTCTTTTATTGTTGTACATGTTTGTGGTTTCTTCTTAAGTTTTCACCAACGTGTACTTCTTCCATCACATGTTTTAATAACTACTCTTCCACTTACGTTTCTTTAGTTAAAGCTGTTTTCTTTCTTCTTTTAAATAAAAAAATAAATTTAATACTGTTTGTTTAACTAGTTAATGAATGCCTTTGCCTTTTTTCAATTAGTTTTAATTTAATAGGAGAAAATTTGGACTTCAGTATACTCTTCCTTCTGATGCCAAATATGAATGATACTATTTCTGAACAAACAGGGGAACTGTTAAAACTGTGGCTTTCCATACTTAGCAGAATAGGCTTTCAAAGAAGAAACTAAAGAAAACCCACATCAAAGTTTTTTGAAACACGGATTTAAAAAAGATGCAAGAAGTCAAAGCTATTATGGAATAGAAATAAGTATTGGGCAGGGTAATGTAAAGACTCAGAGGCTTTTAATTCCATGTTTTTCCTTTGTTTGCTGTTTGTTTTTTCCTTGGACAACAACCTCCTCAAACACAGACGTCTCTCCATGGATTAAGGTGTCAGCAAAGTACAGGCTGCAAAGGGGCACTGATATGGCTCAGTGTTTGTCCAACGTGGGAATCTTGGCAGGAGCTATCCCTTCTGTAGTCTCAATAAGAAATTCCCAGGAGCATCTAAAGGCAGAGTTGATGCCTAAAGGAAGTCTGTGAAGTTTACCATCCAACCTTGTTAGCAAGTCTAAACACATAAACTAGTCAACTCAAAGATCCAGAGAGTCACCATCCTAAAAATTAGGATGGATAGCAACACTTATGTCACATGTTACATGATTTTCTGAAAGTACTTGATAATGGTCACCAATAATAGCGCCAGTAAAGTTTCAGTTGAAAAATTTCAGGTAGCTAGTGCGCAACCAAAACTGACTAGGTTTAGCATGTTATGTCTCTCCTACACGGCTTGGTTCACAGATAGTTGGTTGAATTAGTTAATTAAGATAAATAGTTAATTAAAGCTGGAATTTTCAAAGAAGCCACAGGAATTAGGTAACCAAATTCAATGAGATTTGGGTGCTTAACTCCCTTAGACTCCTTTGAAAATACCAGCTATAAATGCTCACCTCTTTAGTTGCCATTATTTGTACTCCCAGGATTATGAGTGCGGCTGTTTATAACTGCAGAAGCACGGCTGCAAAAGCAGACATGGCATGAGAACAGAGAACTGTCTGTGCACAGCAGAGTACGTAAATGCATACAAGCAGTGGCCATACATTTAAACTATCCTGAAAGTAAAAATACCAGTAGAGTTAGTAATATCTCTGAAGCCACTAGGAGCTTCTTAAGTTTACCTAATTAAGATAAATTAGATACACATACTCAAATATGCATGCGCACAAACTTATAATATATTAACATATATATACATATACAAAAGGATATGCACATGTATAAAGAGCCAGATGTCAACATGGGTGCAGACAGTTGTTTGGGTTTATATGCTGCTTTTTTTTTTTTCCCAAAACAATAAGTTGTAATAGTATTTGCTACTGGGAAAAGGGGCGGCTAAGCTGCTGTGGTAACGTCCATGATTTTATCAAAGTACATGAGGAAATGCCTTTCTCAACAGGTGTATAATACAGGCATTATGGTGGTAACTTTTATTTAAGCAATATAGAAGAAAAGTACTGTAGCAGAAGTATAATCTAGAACAGGAACTATCTGATGGGTTAACACACACTAAAAAAACCCAACACACTAAAAAAAAAACCAAACAAACCCCTACACACACTAAAAAAACCCAACAAACAAAACTTGACACCTCTTTGTACCTGACTGTCAGGCAAAAGGCAGTCATCCAACTCATCCTTAGTGCTAGCTACCACTGGAGGTACCCAGGGGCACTCTGACATGAGCAGTTAAACCTTCACCCTACTGAAGTGAGTGACAAAATGCATGACCTGTGATCACCTTCCCTGAACATAGCTCAGAGCTTTCATTGGCACGAACGCAGCCTCCCTCGAAGTCAACTGTCTTTACAATTACTGCAACCGGCAAAGTCCATTTTGCCTAAAAGAGACAAGCATCACCTGCTCATCCAGCAAAACACTCACAGATGTGAGTAACCTCAGGCCTACAAATGCTGTTTGGACTACTCGTGCTCAGAGATACATATGGTCTTAGGCACTTGTTATGAAGGGAATTGCAAAAATAAGGATATATCCCAAGGCCAAAGAAGTGGGAATGAAGAGCATCCAGCCAAATCCTGTTTATTAGTGGGCAACCTTTTTTTTCTATTAAAAACTACCAGGACTTTAATTCCATGTGTTCTTAGCAAGAGTTCTGGCCCATAAACAAATCCAAAATATACAGAAGATCAATTTCTTCTCATAAGGAGGGTCGGTGGCTTTCCATTAGTCACTGAGTTCTCCAAACCCTTAAGGTATAGTAGAACAAACGAAAATGAGGTTAGCTGAGGAATGCAAACACATATACAGCACATACAGACCTTTAGCTTCACTCAGTATCCATATGTGGCCATAAAATACAGCTTCTTAAATATAAAATGTATAGATTTCCCTCTGCAACAAAGGCATAAAATACCTCACTCCTAAACAAGCATTTGAGCATACGAACATGATCTTTCACTTCATCTAGGACTACCCACCCAGTAAACCAAGCTGTATTCTTTCTGGGTGGCTCAGAGAATAGCATATTACACTGGAAACACCCATTTATTTCATTTACTGCCATTTATAATATTTTCCACTATTTGCAGATAATGAATTCATCCACTTTTTGCCAAGATTATGCAGTCTGTTTTATAGCCAAAATTATCCAGAATCCTTCTAAAAATGTGTTACCCTTCATTTTCCATGATTGCTTAGTGGTTCTCTTGGATCAGGACCAAGATCAACCATATTAACAATGCACAGCAAGAACTGAAGTGTCATGCTCATACTCTCCTAGCAGCAGGAAGAGTGCCATCGAGCTGGTCCCTGAAGTATGCACAATTCAAGAGCATAACTGTTCAGGTTAATTAAAGCCATTAGAGCAGAAATGAGGAATTACTTTTGGAGTCCTTTTCTCTACACATTCTACAATGGCCTTCTCATAAAAGTAGATACATTTCAGATTATCTGATGTTTTCTTGGCGCCACTGACTCTTCAGTTTTCCAGGATAAATTGTATTTGTAGAATATAACACAACAGAGACCTACAATGTGTAACACGCCTGAACAGACCTAGCTCCTGACCCTGCAAAGGCTGACACACATCTCTAACATTACACACTGTGAGCAGCCCTTTCAGATTCCACGGGGCCACGGACAGTGGGCAATACAGGCACGCTGCACTCAAGCCCACGCACAGGGCACTGCTGCACCAAGCCACCAGCGAGGCAAGCGGAAAAGAGTGGAAAGGGACAAGTCCCTTGTGAGATGATGTGCATTGGGTCCGTGCTGATTTCTTAGCGGACAAGTCCCCGCTCCCTTCGCTGGCTCGGCTGTGCTGGCATGTTGTGGAGGGTGGAGCTGGAGCACCAGTCACTCCCTGCTCAGCAGAGGGAAGAGGAGAAAGAGGCCGGTCACATCTGCTCTTCCTTTGTGCGGGGTTTGGCAGTCTGAAAGTCTCATGCAGGGGAGAAAGAGGGCTCCTTGCCATCACCAGGTTCAACAGCTGGGCCCAGCATGTAAAATGAAGCACATGCAAATCTTTGTAGGAATTCCTTAGTGTTCAGCCTGAGGGTTTGATCTTGGAGTCAAGGAAATATAGCTCAGAACCCTAAATGCGAGGAGCAATCCCCGCCCAGAGGTGCCAGTGGTCAGTGATAACAGAAGTAATCACACTAATAATTATACACAAATGCTAAACCAAACAAATTCACTTTCATTTTTTATAATTTTATACCAAAAGAAAATGAGTGCAACAAATATCCTAACAGCCAAGTCTTTGTGTCTTAACATTATCACTATTTTCTTTGGCACCACTGGGAATCTTAGCAGGAGCTAAGAGGAAGAAGAAATTCTGGCTCAGCAAGAAGCCCTGTAGCAGCCAAAATCTGTTCTTCACCCAAATCACCATTGATCTGCAAGACTGAAGCCGAGCAGCTGGTACTGCACAAGTTAATCAGCCACCACGTGTGACTTGAGAACTGGAGAAGGCAGGGGAGCTGCATAACAAGTTGAGTTATGGCCACTGGAACACAACAGGTTGTCATGATAGAACTGAAGATTTCTTAGCACTGACAACTGACAACACTGCAATAAATACTAATACTCCAAACTCCTACTTGGATTCCCTTAAACATTCCAGACTTACCAGGAACTCCTTTCCCTTTGGCCACTCTATTATTCAGTTTTACCACACATAGCTGGTTGGGGACTTTCCAGTTTCTCCCTTCCTCTACATGCAGCACCCAAGCATCATCAATTTACCTCTTCCTATACAGCAGGTTCCACTGACATCACCCAATCTGGCCTGACAGACTTCTCCAGCCAACGCGAAACACACCAGTTTTCTCTTTTTTGGCTCCCTCCCAGTAACATCTTGAGGCCCTAATACTCATCCAGTTGATCCCAACAGAGAAGGATCTCATCTGATTAGCTTTATTCAGATGGGTTTGTTTAATCTTAATCTCTTTTTTTTTTTTTTTTTTTTTGTTTGTGAGGTTCTTTGATTCCCTTTCTGGTTCTTCTCAGGGTCTCCAAATTTCAGGCACTTCTCTAAACACCCTCTAATGTTTTGACTTTTGCTAGTTAAATTTAAACAAAACTTAAAAGCTTTTCCAACTATTTTTACTCATTCTCAGAGTCATTTATCAATCCCATAGAGAGCCTGGATTCCTCCTATATAAATGGATCGCCCTGTTCATATGTAGCTAATGTGCAAACTCCTTTATCGCACGAAGACGAGTCTGGTTCCTTTCTTCAGGGTAAAGCCAATGGTCAAAACACAACCACTTCTAGAGTATGTCCTGCCAGCCCCACCACTAAGGTCACAATTTGTCCAACTTTGAGGCTTTAAGGTAATTAGGATGCTCTCAGGATGCTGCAACATATTCAGGCTGTAAAGGTAATCCTATTTGCCCTGCCCCAAAAGGCCCCATGTGGTTGACACTCTAGTCTGGGCAGCTGCATACCAACTCTTCCCGTGTCAAAGGTGGTTTTCCTTTCAAGCCCAGCTGCAGGCTAGGTGAGCTATATGCATGCTGCTCCTCTTGGCTCTCCAGTTCCTTCAGCAAAAATTCTGACTTGCACTTCTTGCACTTACTGGAATCACAGAGGGGCATATAAGAAGGAAATGCGTGGCTCTCAAATCCTCTAAACATTGTCCAGCTGCCACTAAAAAGGTGCCCTGACTAGAATTAATTTTTTTATTTTATTTTTTAACAGACAACTACTCTGTGCTTTTGGACACAGCCATAGGAATTTTATTCTTGGACCAGCAGATAACCACAGCACATCTCTCCCAAGTTTCCAACCCCACAACCATTTTTCTTAATTCTGAAACTTTAAAGGAAGAATGCTGCTTTGGCTTCACAATTTTACACAACTCGTTAGAACCACCGGAGAATGTTACAATACCAAGCCACAAGAAATGGAAACATTCGAACAGACCTTTGGGCTGGATGCCCTGCTTCCACCAAGCTGCACTCAGTCCATGACTGAAGAGTGTCTGGCTTGGGTAAAAGACAGTTTTTTGTGACCTCAAGTCCTCGTGGGCAGCAAGAGTGGTTTGACCTCCCAGGGCAATTAAGAACTGCCTCAAATGTACTCAGAACTGTGTCCCTGACTCAGGACCTGCCAGAGACCTTCTGACAGCTAGTGATAACTGAATCCCTACTCTCTGTGTGTACTCGGGGACCTGGGAGTTACCCCACTGCACTGACACAAACAGCTCTTTCCTAACACCTTTGGCAAAAGGCTCCTGAAACTGGCTCCGTGGGTTTCGCTGCCAACATAGCAGTGTGAGGAGACCAGAACAGTTCCAAGGAACCGTTTCCCCTAAGAGGAAATGAAAAGAGAGACTGAAGCCACTGGCAAGCCATACATCAGACATTTTAGTTAAAAGCAGCCAGACTGCACTTTGGAATGACTACTTTTTGCGGAACGCTTTGTTCTTCTCCTGCCTGCATCGTACCCCCACAATTCACTGCCCCAGTTATAGACAATGCTTTTAGTTTAGTCCTCAAAAATTGTACCTTTCTACCACAAATTTCCACATCACAAGAGGGCTTAAAATACAATAAAGGTATTTAAGAGATGTTCTCCTCCTGTAGACTAAGGGGGTCAGTCGCTGCATTTCAGAAGGACATAGCCCAGTCATAAGGACAATATAGGAATGTAGATGGACAAAAGCATGGTTAGCAGGAGTCAGATGCAGAGATTCAAGAGAGATGGACTTCCGTATGACAGGCTTGGAACTGGGGTCTACATAGTTCAGACGCTTTAGAGTAGAGTTGTTAAACAAGCACAGTATTTATCCTATCTTAGGCTGGGCTGCTTTCCTTCCCAGAGCAGGGCTAGCTATTCCATGGTCCCTCTTGCCTTCAGAAAAGTAGACAGCCAAAGCCCAGTATTAGCTAGGTCAGGAGCCCATGACAGTGTGCTAGGCACTAGTAAAACACGTATATCACAGAATCTGTCCCAACAGCTGGGAGAACTACACATTTAATGTAGGTTAAGTTTCATAGGTGATACTACTGTATGACCTGTCTTGCATACGGACAAGTGAAGCACCCAGTAATTCGGTGACCTGACCAGGGTTAAGGACCCTCTTGAATTGGGGTATTACAGCAGACCATAACAGCTAGCCCACTGCCCTCTGCAGAAGATCATTCTGCCTCCTGTTCAGAACACCGTGCAATGCAAGTTGAGCTCATCCTGCAACATCACTTAAAATCCCCCAGTCATGGATTTGAAAATGCTTTACAACACAAATGCTATAAATACAGAGAAAAGCCAAGATCAGGAGCACAATGAACTTATGAAACAGGGGCAAGGAAAGAGATGTTATTTCAGCTGAGATGGAGAGCTGATGAAGAGATGAAGGAGTCTTTCCAGTCAGCTGGAGCTGTAAGAAGCCTCTTGCTGTGAAGCTGGCCATACTGGATAAAAAGAGAGGTTTGGGGTGATAATTTGGCTTCAGTCAGTTATTTGCAGCAGGTCAGAGATTCCTCTCATGGAAAGGCAGACTGCTGATGAGCCCTCAGATAATGTTGAAAGTGAGAAAGACCCTGCCTGTAAACTCAGGCTGTACAAACAGAGACAATACAATCCAGCAGAACCGCTGCAACTCCTCTGGGAGCAGCCCAATAAAGTACTGACAGCCACACAGAGAGTAGCAGCACCAACCTCACTACAAGATAAATGCCTGAGCACCCACTCTGCCATCCCAGGTGGGTTCTGCAGCCTTGGCTGAACCTGTGTAGCTTCTGCTTTCTTGTGATCAGTCTGACCAGTCTGAAGTGACCTCAGAAGTGTCCCTGTGGTTGCAGTCACACCTATAATCACAGCATAAATGTACCCAGTTATTTTGCAAATACCTCTCTCCACCCCACCCCCCAATAGTTACTTGGTCTTTCTTAGCTTTGCATGCTTGGAAATAGCTTAGAAAAACCTACAAGCTATTATCTTTTGAAATGGCATTTAAGGGCTCTTTTTCTGTCAGATTCATCACCTGCTCTGTCAGGATGTTCTTTCAATGCCTTTCATATTTCCCATGAAAGACCTTAAGCTCCCAAAGCCCCAGCATATCTGCCATCTCAGCACTATCAGGAAAGAGCTGATGAGAATATGATTGTCAGTGATGATTACAAGTACTTTACAAACACAGGAAAGCATGTTCTGCATTAATTGCTAATCTATTTCAGCCAATTTGGCACCATGACAAATGCAACTGGTTGTATCTAACAAGCTGGGGGATCGGGAATGGTTCTGTTTCAGTACAGTATGTCCAGGGAGAAGAATCAACTGTTAATCCCAGGTGACACGTTTCTTTATAATGGAGGGGTTTTTAATGGGATTATAACCACACAAGCAGACCCCAAGCAGCTGCTCTGCTAGTCAAAGGGAACATGGCTGACAATAAGATTTAAGAAACCGAATGAGGGGAAAATGGCAAAGCACTGGCATGGCACACTTAAATGACCTTAGGGCTTAAAAGGAATTGGACCATGTTGCATACACGAAAAGAAAATCAAATATGCTTAAAGCAATCTCTTTGGGCATGCTCATCACTACTTTCTCCCACTGATCCTCTGTCAAAAGCAGAAAAAGTGGACAAATCAAGGAGAACTCATCTTTTCATATGCTAGGGATAGATTTTTAAAGCCAAAAAGATTTCCCTCATACACTGAAGCATTGTCAGTGATGGCAGAGCCCATATATTGCCACACAATCTTTGTGTGCTTCCCTCTGCAGAGCTGAAATAACTCTTCATTCTGAGTACAATACAGCAGCTCAATGCTGTAAATACAGAAGTGTGCAAGTAAGTCTTTGAGTGCGTGTATGGGTTGGACTAGAGAAGGGCTGGTGGGAGATGCAGTAGTAGGAGGCTGTCTTGGGCTTAGTGACCATGAAATAATAGAGTTCTTGACTCTAGGTGAAGTAAGGAAGGGAGTCAGCAAGACCGCTGCCATGGACTTTCGAAGGGCAGATTTTGATCTGTTCAGGACACTGGTTGAAAGTCCTTTTGCACACTGTCCTGAAGGACAAAGGGGTCCAGGAAGGCTGGTGGTCCTTCCAAAAGGAAGTCTTAAAGGTGCAGGTGCAGGAGTGGTCTGTCCCCATGTTCTGTAAGATGAACCATCGGGGAAGATGACCAACCTGGCTGTACATGGAGCTTTTGCTGGGATTCAGGTAAAAAAGGAGAGTTTACCATTCCTGGAAGAAGGGGCAGGCAACTCAAGAAGAGTACAGGTATCTCATAAGGTCACACAGGGAGAAAATTAGAAAGGCTAAAGCCCAACTGGAACTTAACCTGGGCACTGTTGTGAAAAACAACAAAAAAATGTTTCTACAAGTACATTAGCAACAAAAAGAGAGTCAAAGAGGATCTCCATCTCTTATTGGATGGGGAGGGAAACATAGTGACAAAGGACAAGGAAAAGGCTGAGGTACGGAATGCCGCCTTTGTCTCAGTCTTTAATAGCCAGAGCGGTTATCAGCTCCCTGAGCTGGAAGACAGGGATGGAGAGCAGAATAAATCTCTCATAATCGAGGAGGAAGCAGTTAACAACCTACTATGCCACCTGGACACTCACAAGTCCATGGGGCGGGACAGGATTCATCCAAGGGTACTGAGGGAGTTGGCGAGGGAGCTTGCCAAGCCGCTCTCCATCATTTACCAGCAGCCCTGGTTAACAGGGGAGGTTCTGGTAGACTGGAGACTTGCCAGTGTGACGCCCATCTACAAGAAGGGCCAGAAGGAGGATCCAGGGAACTACAGGCCTGTCAGCCTGACCTCAGTACTGGGGAATATTATGGAGAGGTTCATCTCGAGTGAGCTCACACGGCAGGTGCAAGACAGCCAGGGGATCAGGCCCAGCCAGCATGGGTTCATGAAGGGCAGGTCCTGCTTGACCAACCTGATCTCCTTCTGTGACCGGGTGGGTGAGGGGAAGGCTGTGGGTGTTGTCTACCTGGACTTTAGACATGGCCTTTGACATGGTCTCCCACAGCGTTCTCCTGGATGTGGCTCATGGCTTAGACAGATGTACTTTTCGCTGGGTTAAAAACTGGCTGGAGGGCAGAGCACAGAGGGTTGTGGTAAACAGAGTGAAGTCTGGCTCGTGGCTGGTCACAAGTGGTGTCCCCCAGGGCTCAGTGTTGGGGCCGGTCTTTAACATATTTATCAGTGGTCTGGATGAGGGGATTGAGTGCTCCCTCAGTCAGTTTGCAGATGACACCAAGTTGGGTGGACGTGCTGACATGCTGGAGGGTAGGAGAGCCCTGCAGAGGGACCTGGACAGGCTGGATCCATGGGCTGGGGTCAGTTGTATGAGGTTTAACAAGGCCAAGTGCCAGGTCCCGCATTTAGGTCACAAGCACCCCAGGCAGCACTACAGGCTTGGGGACAAGGGGCTGGAAAGCTGTCAGGCAGAAAAGGACCTGGGGGTGTTGGTTGACAGTGGCTGAATATGAGTCAGCAGTGAGCCCAGGTGGCCAAGAAGGCCAACGGCATCCTGGCCTGTATCAGGAACAGTGTGGTCAGCAGGAGCAGGGCAGTGATTGTGCCCCTGTACTGCACTGGTGAGGCTGCACCTCGAGTGCTGTGTTCCGTTTCGGGCCCCTCACTACCAGAAGGACATGGAGATGCTGGAGCGTGTCCAGAGAAGGGCAGTGAAGCTGGTGAGGGGTCTGGAGAACAAGTTTTATGAGGCGTGGCTGAGGGACCTGGGTTTGTTTAGCCTGCAGAAAAGGAGGCTGCGG
>NW_010231313.1:0-36328 GCF_000690775.1 Eurypyga helias | reverse complement strand
ATTTAAAAATACAACCAGCCAGGATCACCGATCCCTTCATCTTCAGGAGATGCTGCAGCAGCCTTGAACCTTCCCCGTGACTAGCTGCCCATCTCCCAGGGGGACAAGCTTCTTTACTGAAAGAGTGGTCAGGCATTGGAAAGGGCTGCCCAGGGAAGTGGTGGAGTCACTATCCCTGGAGGTGTTCAAGGAACATGCAGTCATGGTGCTTGAGGACATGGTCTAGTGGGTATGGAAGTGTTGGGTTGATGGTTGGACTAGATGATCTTATAGATCTTTTCCAACCTTAGCAATTCTGTGATTCTGTGAAGTATTGAAAGACAACTGTGTCTGTATAAATGGCACACACATCTCAAAATATAATACTTATATAATTTTTTGAGTCATCACTTGTTTATAGTTCAGTGGCTTGAAGCTGAGGCTGGGATTTGGCTTTGAGAGGAATACAGTACAGTATAATGCATATAACTTTCATGGAATACAGGCACTGCAGTATGTAGCTGGTCTAGCAAGGACTATTTAGGCAGCTTAACCTTATCACAATGAAAATAATTTTTGAAGTCCAGATCTAATTTGTGCAGCTCTGGAATTCTGTTACCAGAGGCCCTTGGTTCAGGATGGCAGAATGACTCATAAGGGTATTTAAGCACTCATTTAACACTAAACTACACCTTATATCACTCTGAAATGCTTTTGTTAGAACCAGCTAAAACAAAGGACAGTGACTCACCTAGCCTGACTGACCCACACTGCCCGTCTGCAATCCACCGATACTAACAAAATATCCTTAGTGATTTCAATGGCTTGGGATCAGACCCACGTGTTATTCTTGAACACCTCTTAAACTTTCATGGCTTGACCTCAGGATGCCCTGGCACCAGGCCAGGTGACACTGTGCTTCCTTTCAAACAGCTGCATGGAGCACTGAGCTTAATCTCCAGTTCACCAACCAGGGTTGAGCCCGTCCTGATGGCATAGGAAGTGTTTAAGATACATATATTTATATGTATGTGCATGCAGTAGCAGGGATACTAAGGTGTGTAAAATTTTAACTGGCCTCAGTTTTCAGTGTTGTGATGGCAAGCTAACAAGGTTCAATACACTCTTGCCATCACACTTGGATGGATCCCGCATGCATCACCAAATGTTCGCAAGTACCTCACAGCGTCCTCCAGGACGATTTCTAACTGCCGAAGTGCATCACCATCCAGCCAAGTAACCTGAGTGTCTTCCTGCCTTTTCCGTATGACATCAATCGCTGCTATGAAAGCTCCCCATCTTAAGTCCAGTTGGTGACAATCCTTCTGTAGGGCGCATAACAGTGGATGTAATACGATCCCCTGACACGTTTATATTTTACTAATGATAAGCACTGGCCGTGATGCACTAAAAATACTGTGACTGTGGGGAGAATTAACTGTATCTCTAGTGCCTGATTCAGGAGAGCAGCTAATGCTGTGATTAAGTCCATGGCTAGTCAGGACAAGACAGCTTATGTTTAAAGAGAGCTAAGTATGTCCGGTAGTACCATCCTGAATAACACCAACCTCCAGAACTGGGTCTGTACCAAGACTATGGAAGGATATTCTTAAGGAGCTAAAAGCCACTGCAAGCCTTGCTGTCTGGTACTGAAAGGATAAGATGTGATTTTTTGAACTGTCTTTGTCATAAAATTTAGCAACCTGTGTAATTTTAAACCTATGTAATTTTTAAAAATCTAAACCAGAAGACTACACTGCACACATTTCTCCTGGTAGAGTAAGAATGAAAAAGTTTGCCTGGGACTGTTAGGCACAGTAGGAGTTATTAGGCACAGTGAGTAACACACGGCTGGCAGGGCACTCAGAGAGTAGTTGTAGGTGCCTATCAGAATCTACACAAAACCGACTAACAAATACTGGAATTAAAAATGAAGACTTGCAGGGAGACAGGGGCTTTGAGCAGCACAGTATTTCAGATCAGCTTACTGAAAGCTTCAAAGTATCACCAGCTTTCAGTCTGAAATGCGTCAGCAATCGTTTCATTTTTATCAAAACACAATTAGGCTGTGGTGAATGACAGCATAAATCTTAAATAGGAAAGATACAGGATGAAAGACCACCAGAGTGGAACATAACTGTAAACCTCTCCATAAAACTGCATTTGAGTTCTGATCATATACACAGGAACTCCTTTAAATGATCCAGCAAGAATCTGACTTCCAAAGAAAGTGTTACCAATTAAGCGGGAGAAACTTTAACAGTCAATTTTAATTACACTAAGAGATTCACCAATCAATTCCCAGTTCAAGCTGAAGTTTTTACTAGAGACAACTGGAACCAATTTACATGCTTTTATGTTGCGTCTAGACTTTAATAAATGGTCTGAGCACGGAGCAATTCTATGCCAGTATCGAACTAGTTTTCATGTACACTGAGAAATGCACCAGCTTCTCCAAAATTCTCCCGTCTTTGTGCCTTGAAATGCTCCCCTGGTAAATGATTGCAAACTTTACTGAGTGTATTACATAAGCACCACTGTGAGGATTGCTTACAGTGTGTACCAAGAGAGTACATACTGTCTGCTAGCTAGTTACAAGACATCATTCCAATTGAGTATTAACCCAAGTCCATTAGACCAAAAATAGCTAAACAAAATGGAACCACCCAGGACAGCTACAAATATTTAACTGATGGCCAAAAAAAAAAAAAAGTAAATCTGGGCAATTTTTCAAACACCTACACACCTTATATTTCTGTTCGGTCACCCCTTCTCTGTACTTCTCATGGTCCTGATGAAGCTGTGGGCTACTGTGCTAAAGGACCTGAGCATCCGGTCAGTCCAGCAGCACTGGTACAGAGGAAAACGAAGCACCTGGCTGCTAGATTGTTTAAACATTCCCAAGCCTGCTGCAGCACACGCTGTAGTATTCTCGCTGTATGAGTCTCGCCACTACAGCATCACTTTGATCGTCGCTGTAGGTCATGGAATCACTCTGAAACCAAAACAGTCCTGTTAAAAAATTAAGTTGAATTACCATTTAGGGAGCTCTGTTGCATTTCTTTTTTCCTTCCCTCCCTTCCTTCTTTTTAAACATGCCTGTCAGGAGTGTGAAATTGTATGCATTTATCACCACCCTGCTGAGCAAAGCTTGTTAAATTAAGAAAGGCATATTTACTTAAATGGATTGATAAACATTCATATACTTGTATGCAGAGGGCACTGTATACCATTTCGATTTTTAAAAACTGAGGGGTTGCTTTGTTAATTCAGAGCCTCTGAAGACGTGTCCCACAGGATGATGTCAGGCTAATAAAACTCCAGGGAGTTCTGCATGCCCGAGGTCTGACAAAGTTGGGCCTCCTTGTTCTGGAAGTGACACAAGGATTTACCTGCTACTGTATTTTAGGAAAAGGCAGCAGACAAGTGCTGCAACAGCTTGGCTGCCACTAGAGAAAACAGCTACGAAACCCATTTCGCAGCGGCACATGGCCCTTAGGTGCAGCGATGAGCAGAGGGTGCCCCATCTCCCATGTGCTGTGGGGCCACATGTTGACCTACACAGCACGCACCTGCCTACAGGGTCAGGCATGCTGTGATAGAGGTGATTCTGCCCCTGTACTCTGCTCTGGTGAGACCCCACCAGGAGTGCTGCGTCCAGCTCTGGAGCCCTCAACATCAGAAGGATATAGACTGGTTGGAGCGAGTCCAGAGGAGGCCACGGAGATGATCAGAGGGCACCTCTCCTATGACGAAAGGCTGCGAGAACTGGGCTTGTTCAGCCTGGAGAAGAGGAGGCTCCGAGGAGACCTCATTGCAGCTTTCCAGTATCTGAAGGGGCTACAAGGGTGCTGGGAGAGGACTTTTTACAAGAGCCTGTAGTGATAGGACAAGGGGTAATGGGTATACATTGAAATCAGGGAGGTTTAGATTAGATATCAGGAAGAAAGTCTTCACAGAGAGGGTGGTGAGGCACTGGAACAGGTTGCCCAGAGATGTTGTGGATGCCCCATCCCTGGATGTCTTCAAGGCTAGGCTGGATGAGGCTTGGAGCAACCTGGTCTAGTGGAAGGGGTCCCTGCCCATGGCAGGGGGGGTGGGACTAGATGATCTTTAAGGTCCCTTCCAACCCCAACCATTCTATGATTCTATGTGCTCTGTAGGCTGTTGGGCTGGGCAGCACATCTTGAGGATTGTCTTTGGAGAAGCCTGCTTCAGGGACAGGACAGTGTGGGCAGACAGGACAAAAGGAAGGAAGGAAAAGGAAGCAACGAATTAATGAGGTTACGTGTCTAAGATCAGTCTGCAGGCCAGTAACAGAGCTTGGACCAGCACCTGCCAGCCCAGTTCCCTGTTCTGTTGGCAGGAGTGGCTTATCCTAGGCGTTGCTGACAGTTGCTGCCAGAATGAGCAAAGCAGGCTCATACTCAGGCAACTGGAGTCTTGACTTGACAAAATATCCCTCACTCTCAAGGACTAATTTTGCTGAACGGCAATAATAGCTTGTAAAAATCAAATACAAACCAAATGCACCACATGTTGCAGGATGCTGGGATTGTATGGGGTACTGTAAGCAATGCTTTTTGCAAAGACAGGGAATGTTATTCATCATAGTTGTCTGTGGTGGGCAATTTGGTTGCCTTTCAGGGGACTCACTAACACAGGATCCCTGCCAACATAAAGAAGAACCGGTCAAAGCTTTGTGCTTTTCAGAGTTGAAGGATTTTTTTTCCTCTGTCTCCTTCAGAAAACATACAAAACTTTAGGAAGTCACAATGATCTCTGTTGCTGAAAATAATACTAGCAATTAAAAATCTTCTGTTTCTTGCACACTTTCATTACACAGAATAATATAAACGTGAAGGTTCACAGCCTTTTGTGGAAGACCCATGATCTTCAGACCTGACCTGAGTAACACAGGCCAAAGCACTTCACTCAGTGGTCGCTGCCTCAAGCCCAGATCTTGTGGCTGAACTGTAGCAAGTCGTTCAAAAGGACATTCATCTTGATTTATGGGTACGAGTCTTGATGTGAGAATGCCACACAAAGCAGTTCCTGTCCTGAGCTTCATGCAATGAATCGCGAAGTTAAGCTGGTTCATGGGTTTGAAATGCCTGTAATCCAGAAAGATTCTCTCTCCAATTCCAGGCAGAAATAGTGTGTAGGTGGCTTATAAAACTTCCTTTTTACAGTGACCCCAAATCCAAGCAAAAGGTCAGAATCATTTGTGTTGCTTCAAAGGCTCAATTGTTACTCAGGCTAGCAAGTTAGCCATGAAAAAGCTATATTCAATTCTTCAATCTATGATGTAGCTAAGATAAACATGGTGAAAGATTATTGTTGTTTACTCAAATTCTTTCTCTACTGAGAGAATCTGTAATACCACTTTTCATTACATTAATTGCTTATGGTTTTCATGCAGCGTTTTTTAAATCCTAGGTGCTAATAACGACATTTTACTCCCAGATACCTACACGGCCATTAGCCATTGTTTATAGAAATTTCAAAACAGGTGGATGAAATCCTGGTCCCAGTAAAGTTCAAAGGAGTTTTCCCAGTCTGTAACCAGCAGCGTAGTCAAGCCCCTGTGGGAACAGCACCAGTTCCAGTACCCACCGAGGTACCAATTCCAGCACTGACTGAGGTGAGGAAATGATTCCTTTTACTTGTGTAAGGAATTTTTCAGTAACATGACTGTAACTCCCTGGCAAATACAATCTTTGAAAGGTGTCCAGTTTTATGAGGGGGAAGTCTGCATCTGAGTAGAGCCCAAGGACCTGCCCATTGCTGTGTATGTGCCCGTGTCCAGTAACACACCAGCTCACACTGCTATCTGTTGTTGTTACAACATAATACAAGATACAAAATACATACGTTACACTGCATAAAACAGACTACTACTACAATGACATCAACTGTTCATATTTTAGTGCCACCAACTGAAACAGGGACCTCACAATACAAGTTTTTGTCTGACAAGTGCCTAATGGACAGTACCCCATGAGACTTAAAACCAAAGTAGACCAGGCAGGGAAACAAATAGCAGACAACTGTGATAGAGGAATTGATTTACTGACGGCTACACAGCAGATAGTTGCAAAAATCAGGAACTGGATGAGACAGATCAGAAAATTAATTTAACCATGTACTTTTTCCCAACAAATATTAACCATTCAAATGCCAGAAAGTAATTTATTAAGTTACAAGGCCCTTCAACTTCAGTCAATAGCCATTCCATTTTAACCTGGAGTGTACCTACCAAACAAACACACATGAGCCACATAGAAGTGTTCTTCAGCGTTGGCTGAAGCTTCAAGTTTACTCTTTCAACTCATGCAAACCTGAGAACAAATCCACCTGTTGCCCTCTCTTCAATTAAGTCACTAAAACAACCCCTCCCTTCTATTTGCAAACAGCCTAATGGCTACCAAAGAGCGCTCACCAATAAACTTATTCCACACGAAGATTAATTCCTGATTTGTCACTGAGAAGGGTTACATCAGCATTAAGGAAAATGTCAACCAGTGAAAAGTGAGATTTTTCTATAGTAAATTATTGCAACCTTCCATGCCAAGGCTAACTAGAGCTAGACAAAAGGAGATTTTAAAAAATGTGAAAAGTAAAGTGAAATTTCATAAAAGCTGAAAAAGTAAATTACACAGAACAACAAGATAGGCAAGGAATCAGGAAAGATAACAACATGACCAAAGTGTGCATTTAATTACCCAATAATGGGAAGAAAGGAAAAAGATTAGCTCTATGAAAAGTCAGCTCTGAACAAGTAATTTGAAAGAGCCGAGCACTATCCTGTTTTTTTGATTAACGGTATATCAGACTTAAACAGATTTATTATTGGTGATAATGATGATGATAATACCTTTCACAAGACATTTATTTTTCCTCAAAATATCCTACACAATTTTCCTATGATTTTCAAAACCATACACTCAAATAAACAGTTGCTAAGTGTTCTTTAAGTTCTGCCTGTAAACAGTCTCGGAACGGGGATGGCAACAATTTTCTGTGTAGCACACTGGCTTCACTGAAGATGTTTTGGACATGAGTCTCTGAGAGAAACCCAAGGGGAGAACTATTTAACGTACCCTCTGCCAGGTACATTGTAATAAATAACCAACAAGTGAGACGGAGAACGGTAGAAGGCCCAATCCTCCTTCTTGGGAGGACTGGGGAAGAGGAAGAAGAGCTCTGCAAAACAGCTGCTCTCTGGAGATCAGGGAGCAGCACAGGCTGACCCACAGTGCCACAGCGGCAGGTTGAGTGAGAAGGATCCTCAGCAGATGGCTGAGTTGTTGCATTACGGAGAACAGGGAACTAAGAATGGACAACGATATCCTGCTGGAGATTGGAGGGCCCACAGATTTCTCTGGGTAAAAATCTTCGGATTTGAGGGTGTGAAAATGTACCCAAGAATGTAGATGTTGATAGAGAAAAGGTCTGCTTCCCAAATTCTCATAGGAAAGCCCAACTTCTCTTTAGGCAACAGCCTGGAGGGAAACTTTTTTGCCTGGCCTAGCCACAACCAGATCTGGGAATGAAGTTCTTTTCTGTCTCCACCCAAACTTTAGAAATATCATCTTTAATAAGCCATAAGGAATATAAACCAGTAGAGACTTTAATGAACAACAAAACCAACTGTTTTCCTAGTTCAACAGCCTTCAGCTAAATATTTTACATATAAAAAATAATAACATTTATTTTACATTAAACTATATAAAAGCAGAAAGGGCAATTCAAAGCGTTGTGGGAGATGACCCAACACAAGAGTGTGATCCCCATGTTGATCAAGCACCATGAGCTGAGCTCTGGGCCCTTTTTTGCAGCTCCATGAGCAAGGCTTAGAGCCCCCCTGTTCTGCTGCACCACTGTGAGCTGAATCGTTGGCTGACTGCATAATACAGGGTGGTGTTTGCAAAGCCACTGAGTCCTGGATTTACTCCGCTCCTGATTACATCAGGAAAAGTCTGACAATTAAGTTAAATGGACTAAAAGGTAATCTATGAAGTCAATTTTTTTTCCAATATGGTCTCCTAAATCAGACTTGCTAACACTGTATAGACATTTATAAGGTGATGTTTGCTGGAGCAGTGACAGTGACATGCTTGTACTCTTTGTTATGAATTGAACATAATGATAATCGCATCTCTCTTAAGCAAGGAATGTTATTTAAGGATTGGAGAATGATGCCTTTTGCTTGAAGCATCTGCTCAAATGATGTGTTTTTCTCTGACTTTTTTTTTTTTTCTATTTCTAATAAGGGTGGAAAGGAGAGAGGGAAAGAAGAGGGTAAGGAAGAAAGAAAGAGAGGATGAAAGAAAAAGCAAGAAAGTGCTGAAGAGAAAAACAAAAGGGAAAGGGAAAGGGAAGGGAAGGGAAAAGGAAAAGGAAAAAGAGAGAGAAAGAGAGAAAGAAAGAGAGAAAGAAAGAGAGAAAGAAAGAGAGAAAGAAAGAGAGAAAGAAAGGAGGAAAGAAGGAAAGGAGGAAAGAAGGAAAGGAGGAAAGAAGGAAAGAAAGAAGGAAAGAAGGAAAGAAGGAAAGAAAGAAAAAGAAAGAAAGAAAGAAAAAGAAAGAAAGAAGCAAGCATCTGGTGCTAAAAGTAAGCAAGACTCTCATGTTCTTCTGTCTTTTAATAAATCATTGTAGCAGCTTTGTGACAGGTCTCTGTTAACCATAATGCCCAAGCAAACAGCTTTTCTTTCAGCCTCTATTCAGTTGGCTGCCAGGGAAGCAGGACTGCAGGCAGGAAACTTCAGTGGCTCAGCCTGCTCCCCTGTAATTCAATTAGAAAAGCAAGCATGAAGTCAATATTCATTGCGCCAGGCCAGAGCTGCACAGCACAATGAAATGATAATGAGAAAGTTCACAAAGGAGGCGGGCTTAATGATAAGTTTTTAAAGAGGTGCTGCAGCGGGTGACCCTCTGTACGACTGGCAAACACACATGGGCATATGGGTCTTTACCCTCAGGGATTTACTCCCATCCCTTACCATCTGTATCCAGGGCAGACGGCCGATTGTGAATCCAAGGGAATCTCATGATATACTGTCCTAGGTCACCCTATTCAGCTATTCTGCACCTCTGAGGGAAAGAAGAGATGTTTCTTAAACACCCAGGCCCCAAGGGAACACGTACAACTTGCTGGATCACAGGCACTGCAGTTTCAAGCAGCATGGAGCTGTGACTCCCAAGCCCAGCGGGGAGGATGGGCCTGCAGTGTGCAGACCAAGGAAGTCATGAGAGAGAACTTCCAACACTTCATGGAAATATGGAAGAAGAACTGCACCCTTGTGCTTTCAGAGCAAGGCAGCAGTCAGTCCCTACAACCGTGAGAACTTAATGCATTTGCACTTTAAACTGATGGGTAAATGCTGGACCCAGTTCTGTAGCACCCTCTCGAAGAGATCTCCCACTGGAGAAGGGGTTCTACATAATTTCCTTTATTCTCCTTTTAGCACTTTGCTGGTGACAAGAAAATATGTAGTTACTTATTTTGTAAACATCATTGTACTTGGTTTGAAATGATTGAAGTAGTAATTAAAAAAACAGCATTGTGTGTACAAGCCCAGAGTTGTCTTGTTCTAATTTTGCTTTGGGATTCTACATTCCAGATATGACAGAATTTGTTCTTTTCAAAATTACTTCTATGGTAAAGCCCCAGGCCCCTCACAAAGGGACTGGGGCCTCATTCTTTTTGGTGCAGTACAGAAAGAACTAGTGGCCCTGACTTTAAGCAGGCAAACATGGAAACCAGAAAGTTTTCCTTTTCTTCTCCTTTAACAAAAGAGAAACAGGGCACACAGAGCTTATATAAGCTCCCTGAGGTCACACAGGGTGTCAGTGACAGAGTCACAAATTGAATTCAGATTCTCAGGCTCTCAGTCCCAGTTCATGTCATGCTGAGTGCAGGGCAGTCAAAGCTTTAATGTAATTTTTAGAAATATGTTATTTCCCTAAATTAATCTCTCAGCCTAATGTATATGAACATTCCACATATCCCCATCATTAGTAATGGCTGCTTAATATGCTGTTAAATAATTAATACAAGTCAACAGCCATATATTTGCTTAAAATCAGAAGGTATTTTTCAACATTGCTCATGACAACAGCCCATTTTTTACTTCAGAAGCCAACAAAAAGGAAGTCAATTTTGCCACTCTTCCTGATTCAAAAAGCCTTCAAGTGCTAATAATAGAAGTGGGTGGTGAATTGCTTCATCTGCAGTAGGAAGCTCTTCATGTCCTATTGGGCCAGTTCTTCAGCTGCTCTAAACCCACACAGCTTCAGTGAGGGCAAGTCAGCCTTGTCAAGTCACGCAAGCCAAGGGCACTTGTATTTTGTGTTTCACTGTGCGCTGAATCTCTTAAGACTGACCCAATCTCTGCACCTCAATGGGAGAAGGAAGGACTGCCCACAGCTGGAGCTATGCACAGGGAGGTAACAGGTAGAACAGGCTGGCGGGATGCCTCTTACAGCCCTCACTCTTCTCCAGAAATCCTCCATGGAGAAAAGCAGAGGTAAACACCAGACATGGCAGGCCTGTCCCAACAAGCCATGCTTTGTCCTGAACTCAACACCCAATCCTCTGGAACATAACACAGGACAACAGCAAAGCATCTCAGAATGAGCTGCTTTCTGCTGACACTGACCAAGAGATGTTATGTGTAAAATGGGAAGAGTTTTATCCTTAAAGCTGCACACACTTGTGGCTGCTTCTGCAGTTCATGGTTTTCAATGGTTTTCTTGACTGAACTGTAATTTTTTGGCTTTTGTCAGAATTTTGAAGGGTTACGGACCCTTGGTGGACATAAAACCCTTCTTCCTCTAGCAGAATGGATCAGATGTTGTACAGATGTACACTCATATCTATACTGAATTCTGCCATCAAAAGGCCAGATCCCAGGATTTTTCCTTCTGATTAATTAGTCTCCAGTGTTACGCTCTAAGAGAATAGAGAGAAGGGGATAGGGCAGCCACATCTTCTGTATGAATTTGTGCTCATTCTTACTGTTATATGAAAGGGCAGATAAGGAGTACCAGTCACTTTTGATGTCAATACAGAACATGATTAATTATACTCTACCTTTTCACAGGTATAAAATCCCCAATTTTCACAACTAAATACAAGTTTTTGGTACTTTCTGAAGTCCCAATATGTACAATGGAGTCCTCACTGCTCAAAACAAGCAGAGGTCAAATGTCCCTGTATAACTCCTTCATGTAGCTGTCAGAAGTGATCACAATAACTTCTCCTTTCTTATTTTAGAGGCAGCACTCTCACTCTTATGTAACAAAGGCAAAATCTGTTGAGGTCAGGGATTCAGAGACACCAGTTTATTCTACTAAAGAGCCTTTGCCTCTTGGTGATAGGGCCCGGAAAGTTCACAAGACACTGCAGGTATCTATCTCCCTTTGGTTATCACTCATCCATGTCAACCCTACTGTCCTGTTTCATGCTCTGTGCTTCGATGGGACATGTTGTCTGCACAATATCCTCAGCTGAGAATTGTTTTTTCCTGGAGACATTAATGCATGTAATTGTTGCATGCTTTCCTGGAGTATTTCTATCACCTTTCAAAGACAGACAATCAAATCTCTCCCGCACTCATCAAGGAAATGTTTAAAGCATCAAGTGGGGAATTCCAGCCCAGCTTATGGCTGGTACTTACTCCACATTTTCTCAAGCAGCAAGGTAACATGGGACAAGGACTGTCACAGTGTTTATTTTTAGGTCCCTGGTGAGAAAAACATTTGACACTTATCCTGGATGGTTGAAACCTTCCTCCCCTCCTGGGGAAATCAGGCTATCTCTGCCGTTCACACACAGCTGCTGTTACTTGACTTCGCCCGTCCCCTCTGAACACACACCACTGAAATCAGTTATCCCAGGTCAGGCAACAACCTTCTCAAGGGCAAGGTAAAACAGAACTCTCTTCTCTAGCTATGTCACAGTGCTCATCAAGGATGAGCTCAAAACTCATAACCTCACCCCAAAGAAAAGACCAAAATCTTTCCCAAAGGCCTGCATCTCTCTAACTCTCGTCATGCTGTTTTCTACCCTGAACTAGGCCATTTCAAATACAGGATCAAGAAAAATACACTCAAAAGGGAAAAGGTGGTCCTATAGTTAAGTGATTAGCCTGATGAAGGTTTAATTTCAAACACTGACATAAAACTGCTTTGTATCAATGATGGGCAGATGGAGCTATGAGGACTCTTTTCACCATGCCATTTTAAGAATTAATGAGAGATGATCACACTTCTCTCCCATTCCTTGTTTTGATTGTCAGTGTTTAGAGGCAGATACTTTCCATTTGATCAGAATGTAGCTTGCACAACCGCCCTCCCGTCCTCTGAGAGATCGCTGTGTTGTGATACACCTTTTATTTGTGCACTACAGAACACACCCAGCTGACAAGGAATGCAATACACCTCCATGCCCCATGTATCCTTTCAGCAGAAAGGTGTGAGTTTTGAGGTGGAGGCACAGATGATCTAGGTACAGGTTATAGCCAGAGGCTTACAGAATGGCATGCCGAATTCAATCCGGTAGAGAAATTACAGAAACACAGAATGGAGAGTCTATTTATGTTATTAATAATAAAGGTACGGCAACGAGTGAGTCCAGATCTATGCAATTACAAGGAGACATGCAGTGTACACAATCAGGAATCCTTATCAGATTGTTTGGTCTATCTTTTCCATTTAAAAGTGATGTTTAAACTATGTTTATAGACAAAAGAATTGATCAATGAACCTGTCATTTGGTCATGAGTAACACAGAAAAAATTAATCAGGTGATGAAAATATTGCCACTTCTCCATTTGGGGAATAAATTGAAGATATTTCACAAAGGTTTTGTCAAAACTCTGGGGACACATGCATCAGCAAAGTCAAATGTTGCATCTTTGAAAGTTGCCACAGGCAAACATCTCTACAGAAATTTGGAAATGAGATTTTCCAAAAATAAAATATCTGGGGGTGGGGGGGTGGGCAGAAGTGGGTTTGAAACAGAGATTTACTATTATTTAAGCTTTTCAGCTACTCCCTAAGAAAATAAACTTGGAGTTAAAGAAAAATTTCACTGTTTTCCTACAAAATAAATAACAGTAACATTATACCCGTCAAACAGGAATCAGCTGTATAAACAGTGTACCTGTCTCTGACAGCATCAACTACAGAGAGAATTTCTGGGCAACTATGTTCCAAGAAGGAATAGCCCAAGTTATGGTAGCCACTGTAACCTAATGCATAATAAATATGTAGTAGCAAGTAGGAGAGGAAAATACCTAAGAACTTCATCATCTTGACTAAGCATCTTCAAAATTTATACTTGAAAAGGTGACAATCACCACATTCTTCTACTTGTCATTTAAGCATGCCCAGTAGCTGCCATCATAAGTCCTTGATTTAAGATTTAATTGTCTGGTCTTTAACTTTAATCTCAGTTCAATCATTTCTGAAACTTGGGTGTCTAATTTTCAACATTCATCCCCTTCATCTACAAATAGACAGCTTGGAAGCAAAACCCTGTTTTTCTGTCATATAGTCCCCCTGGACACTTTAATTAATTTCAGTGAACTAAATCTGAAGAGCTCACAGACATCACAAAACCCAACCAAGGGGAGGGGAAAAAGGAAAAAAAAAAAAACACACCACCACCACCAACAACCATTTCACTGTATCATTCTCTGCAAACTTGAACTATAACAACCCAGTGATCAAACGATTTGCAGTTGTGAACATAAAGAAATGGGAGCCTGTGAAATACGTCAGCATGGCAGAAATGTGTCTCCCCCTTACTCTCATCCTTCCCACCAGCTCAGCATATGTAAACTTTTAGGTGCTGTATGTTCAAGTTGTTCCCACAATATGTAACAGAAAAATGTATGCTGTTGCGGGACAGAGGCATGTGTAATAAATATTTTCTGTGCACAAAAGTTTAGAAATAGATTGTAATCTGTACGTGTATTACACACTCATGTCAACATAGCTAGATCCATCAGGTGGATGAAGAGAAATAATCATGATGTGTTTCAGAAGCTGCCTCTACAGCCTTATTTATAGCAGCAAAACTGCCCTTGTTCTAGTTCAGCTCCTGACAAAAGGATATAGAACAGAGCTTTGCTAACTGGCTGCATCTACAGGAGAGGCTCCTCAGCTGTAGATCATACGATATTTGCAACAGATACAAATCACCCAGTACAAATCTGGCGTGAGATCTAGGGATAGAAGTTGGATGCGGAGCGATTACATCCAGCACTTCCTAAGGTAGCACTCTATGAAGAATGAAAAGGGCTTGACACTACCTTACCCCAGATTTTGTGCTGTCTTCCTCATCAAAGCAACCAAGATGAAAAACCTTCTCTCTTCAATCTTGGATACTGATACATTTCACACGACTTTGTGAACAGCTTTCTTTAGTAACCAAGTGCCTTGAAATAACAAACCTGAATCCTCTCATACATTTCAGCTTTATCACTCCTGTAATCACTTTTCTTTTAGAGGATTTGCAATAGGAACTGAATGCTGAATTCCTCTTTGTGCTTCTTTGGACCAGATCCTCAGCTGATACAAACTAACTTAACACCCACAGATGTGACAAAATCTTCCCATATTTATACCAGCTGAAGATCCAGCCTTTGTTTGCCAAAGAGGGTGTTGCTCTACAGCAATACTGTTTCTGGTTCAAGTAGTTCCTAACATTATTGTAATTCACACCACCACCAGGCACAAAAAAGGAAGAGTAACTACCAGCAACAAATCTTATTTTCTGATTCTTTGTAATATGTGCATGCAGCTAACATACGGTCAACAGAAAAAAAATACAGGAATATGGCCATAAAAATATCCTATAATTATCTTAACCTAATGCTTTGGGACAGACTTCATTGCTTACTTCTCTCAGATGCTCTCCTGCCTCCTTCCTCACACCCCGAGCGCTGTCAGTTTGCTGTCAGCTTTACAGTATCAAGCGTGTGATCTCTCCATTGGTACCCTGTTCAGTGTCATTTAAGCTGGCTGGTCTGCCAGGCCACCAAGGTCAAGGAACTATCAGGAGTAAGGTTTCTTAAGTGCAATGTGTGAGACACCATCTGACACTGTTTATAGATAGAGTTAGCCCCTTATTGACCACAAGATAGAAGTTAAAAGCATTGCTTTGGGAGTTCAAATGTGTTAACCTCTGAAGTGATGTTTGAATTAGGGTTATAAAGGGCCTAAAGTTTTGATCAGAGGCTTGGAGAATAAAAAAGATTCGGAAAAATTTTAGACCAGGATCAGAGTAGCTACACTGAGTGTGCCAACTGCTATATTATTGTTGATTTAATTGAGTCCATCTATCAGGTCTGTGCATTATGTGATCCAGTTCCAAAGATGTTTCCCTGCTGCAGCTGACAAAATACAGACTATACACTTCAAATGCAGTTGTCGGTCTTTAAAACAGGCAGTTGCAAAACATGTTGGCCGCTCTAGCAATCAATAATGGGAAGGGCAGTGTACGTTGGATTAACTCCCAAACAATTAAATACTTGCCAGTGTAACGTAAAAAATGATGCGAGACCACGCCAAAAGCTTGTTCACTGTTTGGCAACCCACAGTATTACAACCTCTGATGGTTTAATAATCAGGCAAAATTAACAAACAGCAGAAATGTTTTTTGAGAAGTTTTCTGATGAATACACTGAAGAGGTAACAAATACACCTTCCCTTGAATTGTATCCACATGCCACCTGGAATTCCTTCTGCGGTGTTTTCCTGGAAGTTGACTCACAGAGGAGGAGGTTAGATACCTGTCAGGAATTGCATACACGAGCTATGAAGACACCACACCACCTTCAGCCAAAGAAGCAATACCTCTTACCCATAAAGGAGGCACCTAACATCTCAAGTGTTTGGGAACACTGGACCTGCACTCAGCAGGCTGGGAATGAACAACTCAGCCCAGCCCTGAGATCAAGGGAAGGAAACTGCCAGGCCAGGGTGCAGCAAGGGCCAGTTCCTAAGGAACCAGGAGCTGAGCACAATGACACAGAGAGGGGAAGGAGAGCGAGGTGAGCCAGGCAGGTCTAGGGTGACAGTCCAGGGGCAGCCCAGAGCCCTGTCCTCCAGCAAAGTTGATGGAGAGCTGAGGCCAGACCAAGCCATTAGACTGCAAGTTGGGCCTGGTGCAGCAGGGCCCGTGGCCAGGCAGGGCAGGGCTGTGGCTGAGCCGGAGAGCAGCATCCTACAGCATCACTGGGGCAGTGGGTGACAGCCCCAGCTGCACTGAACTGGAGCTCTGAGCTCTCAGCCATGCACAGGAATGTAAGTGGAAACCCCAGGGGAGGCAGGCGGGGCCAATAATGTCCGTTAGTGCCATTTTTTCCTTAATTATTTCACTGTTTTTCACTATTAAGTTACTTCGCTTCCTATGCCTTGTTTTCATCACAACAAAGTGTTAAATATGTTGACACTTTGAACACCGTTAATTTTTTCACATTTGTGATCTGCCGTACTAGTACAGAAAAGAGACAGAAAGAGCACCAAAACTGCATGAAAGAATGAAAGAAAGGTCTGTGCTATATGCTACTCCAAAGGCTATGCTTCAAAATTATGGACCTCTTTTTACCTCACCACAGGCTTGCAATAAGTTACTCCTCTTCATCAAAACAGTAAGGCTCAAGCATCCGTGTTTTAATTTACAGTGGAAGGAGGGGGTCACTTAGAGGCTTGCAGCCAGCCCTCCCCTTGCCAGCTGATGTGGCAGGTTTATCTGTCATCATGCATCGATATGCAGGTACATGGCTGTTTCCCTCAACCTCTCCATTCAGACAAGGGCTGGGCATAGCCATGCTCCATTCCACAAAGGGCTGAGAGAGGTCTGCACCCAAACTGGATAGACGATGCTTCACAGATGTCAGTCAACAGTTATTGTTCGTGTTGCCAGAAACAGAGCCTTTAACTGGCGTTACAGAATAGTCCTGGGTAGAAACAGGCCCTGCAGGCCATTCTTTTTCTGGACTTGTACTAACAGCTAGAGCCTTGTTGCAGATCTCCTCAGTCTTTCAAAGTGTGGAAAACATGGTAGATTTTGGTATTACCTGAAACATAACAGCAAGTGTCATGTACTCAGCTATTCTTGCTGCTTGCTACTGCAGTATACCCTTTCTATATTGATATTATAGGATATAAGATCCATACTCACCTTTTCTATCTCCATCAATTATCTGGGATAATAATCTCTTCATACTTTTTAATCCCCACACTGCACAGCTGAGGAAACGACAAACTATAGGTAGCTATTAACCTTGCATTAAAGGTCATTTAGAATGCTCCTGTTACACACACACAAACCTCTGAGCTGGACTAACTTCAATGATATTTCTCTATCAAAAGATGGTGCACTTACCTGGGGCAATGAACATTGCTACAAATAAAATATTCTGATGCTCAAATTAACACAAAACAGGCTGGTTTCTCTAACTTTCTCCCTCTCCCCTCCTCCCCCAACCCTTTCTCACTTTCTCTCTTTATCACTTTCTCTTTTTCTGTCTTCCTGTCTTAATTTCTTAACTGTATGTTGTACTGTAGCTAATATGGAAGTAACTGGAGATAGAAATACACATCTATTAGCTTTTATGCTTCTGGTAAAACATGGTAGTGTGTGATTTCTAGGCATGTACAGAGAAAGATCAAACAAAGCAAAGTTACCTAGGAAGCGTCAGTTGTCATACTCCAAACTATCATTTCAGAATGCTGTAGAATATAGTTTCCTTTCTTTAACGCGGCAATAAAATGTGTGTCAAAGCTTTGCAGACCAGACCCCAAATAGTCGAAGCCCAAGGCTGTGCAAGCCTTCCATCTGCCACCCAGGTCTCAGTAAAAAACTGGCTCAAACTGTTGGTACTTGGATGCTTACTGGTGCTAAAACACGACAGTCTCGTAAACAAATTGTCAAAAGACAGTAATCCGTAGCACCAAAGTCTCAGTGTAGACAACAATCTCAGAGTAATGAAAGAAAAACTGATGTCAGCCAAATCACGATGTTCTAGACTTTGAGATGACACTATGGGTGAATCACGAAAAAATTCCCAGCCAACAATAAAGAAGGAAGGTAGCAACAAAGTGGTAAGTGATGTTTACTTCAGAAGGGTCAAAAGGTGGATTCTTAAGCATAGCCCCATAGCTGTTCAAGTGAGGTGTGCTGGGAGCATGGGCTTCCAAAAAAACCAACAACCTCACTAGAATATGGACCCAGTGTTACTTTCCTTCCCATCCTCCTTTTTTCACCCTTAATTTTTACTCTGAGGAAAAGGAAAAATTGTTAGAAAATGAATTCTGTTAGGACGTTAGTTTGTAGTAGAAGATACAAAATTTTTCTCAGTGCTTTATAAGGAAATGCATGGATTTGAGTGCTTGCTGGCAATCAGTTCGACTGAAACCCTGGGAAAACCAGACCAACACAACATGCCCTGTAATAGAAAACCAAAATATAGTTCTACAGGCTAATTTTGACCCCAGAAGTTTTTTTGAGCTCTCTCATAATGATAATACCTTTTTTCCTAAGTCAGGATCATTTTAGATGGAGATACAATCTGAACTGCAATTTGCAATTATTCAGAAGACTTGCAATATTTCACTGACATTAAAATTGATACTTTGGCTGAGAATTCCATCCTAGCAAGGATGAGCAGACGTTTAGAAGAAAACCCTTACATCCCGAACACTACCCATTTGCAGGAATTATGTAAAAAAAAAAATAATAATAATAAAGAAAAGTTTGGTTCCTGAAAATTCATAAAAATGCAGACTTGACTTTCTATATTTTAAGAGCAGACTAGAACATAAATTGGTTGACTTAATGTAATATTTTGACCAGAAAGCACAAGAAAAGAAGCATCCCAATTGACTGAAAATCCAGCTGTGGACTTAAAATAGAATTTTTAAAAGTCGCATTTTTCATGTTACTAAGTTCAGCACTGTCTAGTCTTTGAAGAAATGGATTGGCTCGACAGAGCTAGCTGGAGCACTCAGCATTCACACGGGAACTAACTCTCTTCTGCTGTCAACTGGGCCAAAAGCATGGCTGTGAGACTTAGCATATCCTGGCTGCTAGCTACTACACACACCTGCTAAGGCCACCTTAGTGCTTGAAGGAGAGATCTAGAGACAGAACTACTTAAGCTTCTTGTGGATACTTTGCTCTGTTTAAAAACATTTCTGCCTTTATTGGAGAGGTTTTCAAAGATGAGGAAAGAATCTGTAGGCTGGATCCATTCCAATTTAGTAATAATTAAACTCTACTCCTAAACGCCCAGTATAATGCTTAATGAAATAAACAACACAGCTCCCGTTGTGTTCTAGAGAGGAAGGATCCAGACCCACCTACTCAGAGGTCTTCACGTGAATGCTTCCTAACCGTCATCAAGACAGCAGCAGGTGCAAAAAGAAATAGAGCAAAGTGTTTGAAATTAATATCTCTAATATAGTGACTAATCTGTGCCACATTTCCACTATCGGTCCCTTAATGGAAACTCCAAAAAACATATCCACTGCCTGATATATTAGTATTTTGTACTTAAAACGATGGTTGATTTCCATGTAACACCCAACTGTTAACCATATACATGAAACAAGTTTTTTAGGGATCCTGAAATAAGTCCCTGCTAGCACTGACTTTTCCATTTTCAAGGCCTTTACCCTACCCACTGAACTCTCCCCTGTTTCCTTGCTGCCTCATGACTCACCACTGAGCCATGCTGTCTGTGCAACGCAACCAAGAGATTTCTAGCCGCTGAGCCCCTAAACCCTCCTCACTCAAGAGCAGTACAGTAGCACTGTTCTAAAATTCAGCTGGACTCATGGGGCTTCTGAGTTCTCTTTGAACTGATCACTGCTTGTAAAAAATACTGATTTGGTGAAATCAGGACATTCCACAGAACCGTTTTTGCTTCTTCTATTTTTACGAAGAAAAAAAATCAAGGCAGGTTTCAACCTGAAACCTCTTTAGTTTCCTGACAGCTCATCTATCCAGCACATTGACAGCTCATCAGGTGGAGAGGCATCCAGCATCTGCAGTTTATTACCCAGATGGAGCCAGGGGACCTCAAGCTTCCAACTGATCACTGGAAAGCTCTGTAGCAAGACCCAGTATTTATCTCAATTTATAAGCTTCAGGGACAAGGTTCTTCGGAGAGTGAAAAATCAATGCAGCTGAGCGGAAATTAGCAAATGCCAGGGCGCTTGCAGGAGCTGGGGATTTGCCCCTTGCTTTGTAATATTTGATTAAAACAGACTTCCACATCCCGAATGCTGCACTGCTGAAGTTGAACATCAACTGCATGAGCAGCTATGTGGCAGGATGTGGAAAACTACTTTGTGTTAATGATTCTGTGCTCTGATCAATATTCTACAGTCTCCCCATGAACAAGTTAGCGTTTCACAGAAGATAACACAGTTGAAGCAACAAGTGTCAAATCACGAGGGCACTGCCAGATTTCATACAGCTACAATCCTATTCTGCGAGCATTTGAAAGACTGCCTGAAGCAAAATAATAATAATAATTTCACAAAACATATGCAAAAGAATCTCACTGTTCTATGAAATATAGCATTTAATCACAGAGACCCTTGATGTTTGGAGGAAAATAGAGGCAAAGAACCTCAATGAATATTCTCCCATAGGAAGTCAACCAGTGGGGGTTTATATCGCATAAGGACTTGATCGTATGTCTGACTCCCATTTGGTATTTTTTAAAGAATTAATGGTATATAAATCACATGATTAAAGCCATTGCAGGGTGTTTTATAACTGTAGGTTCTCTTTATAAACCATAAGCTTACTATGTGACCTAAACCTGGCTCTGTTTTATAATTTTTTTTTATACAGTTGCCAAGAAACTAAACTGGCAGCGCTTCCCTAATTGTCTGCAAAGACAACTAGAAGATTTTCAAGGATTCCTCTTTTGCAAATATTCCTGCATTAAAATTCTGTGAAGCTCTGCTGATTAGCCATAAAGACCTCCACCTTGAACAGCCTGTCCCATCTATGATTACAAACCTGTGTTGCTCTCTCCACCGGAACTTCACAGAGCAGCCATTCACGGGGGGAAAGTGCCGAACCTGAGCCCACAGTGACCACAGTTCTGTGTCGACACTCTCTGCTTGACCACTAATGACACCTGATTTTTCCCATTCATGATTTCTTTCCAAATCCCAGAAGGCTTTTCTCAGTGTCTGATCAGTTAGTATTCACCATCTTATTTTAAGAGGTGTGGAAGAGAATGAAGAATGTTGTAACGTGAGAGCCAGTTCACTAACATGAGTGTGGAAGAGATCTTCGGCACTGTCAAAATCACCTGTTAAAATGAATATATTTAACAAAACCTTATCTCTCTGATGGCATGGAAAGATTCGCACTTTAACCTAAAGGTTTTCTCTGCTCTCCTATATTTGTTTTCAGATCAATCTCCAATGCTGGTATTTAAAGACAGCTTCAATCTATTTATGTTTCTGAAGTACCATATAATTTATTCATCTGAAGACAGGAAGTATTCCACTCTAGAAACCTCTTCTGCTTGCGTGCAGTTGGAGATTGAAAAGGGTAAAATAGCTGGGCAGTGGGATCGTCCAACACAGGTCCAACAAGTCAGCAAAGCCCAGACTTCTTTTTGTGCCCAGGCAATACAGGAAGAAACTGATTATTAAAAGCATAACAATTATGTTACTCTCACAGGCCAGGAATAGAGAAGCCTATGAAGGCACCCATGAAAAAATAGAGTTTGGGCCCAAGTACTTAATTCTGAAACTAGAAGACAGCTGGAGGAGAAAGGACATCTGTTCCCAGAATAAAAGGCTGAGAGATATAGGATGGGGGGAGCTCAGCTTGTTGTAGCACCCGCTGAGCTGCTATGTAAGTTTGGTTTAGCCTGATATGATTTTTACCTCACCTTGGAAGACCCATGTGTTTGACGCTGTGCTTGTTCTACTTACTGTCACTACTAAACCCTTTTTATTCCTCTGCAGGGAAAGCTCAGTCACTGGATCTGTCTGCTCCTTCTCCCATCTCCTCCCCTCCCATCCCCTCTAACCCAAGACACGAAGTTACATTTCTCTACTTCTTCCATCAGCTATTGTGGTATGAGAGTTCCACTAAGAGATGGACACGTTCCAAAAATAACATGAGAATAAGGACTTCTGTGTTTTTAAGACCTGACCTAAAATATTTATTTATCCAGAAGTTGAAATTCTCACGAGCAATGGGTGAAATTCTGAGGAGATCTGCAGCAGGCCTAGACATAACACTGAATCTCAGGGCAACAAGTGCTACAGTACAGGAGAGGAAGGATAAGCCATAAACCAAGAGTCAGCAGAAATCTATCTATTAACATAATTTCATAACTTAGAATCAGTCACTTTTATATTAGAAAGGAGTGAGGATGAAAGCGTACGTACACTTAAAGAATAATAGGTATTCCTACAAATCCTGGAATGATTACTACTGACAGTGCAGTAACGGATTGCTTATGGCAAGCAGGAGAGTTTCCCAGGAGGCATATTCCCCCGCTGCAGGATACAAATAATTCCCATTGGCTTCAGTGCCTTTCCTGCCGTGAAGGACTAGGAATTTATTGGCTTGGGTGGGAGTTACGAATAACTTGCATGAGTAAAATGAAAACATAAAGAAACTAATTAAGAATGACTCTGTCTACTTCTGAAATCTATTTCAAATATTTTTCTCTATGTTAGCTGGGAAAAAACCCCACACTCGGCTCAGATTTACCCCTCTATAGAAACTAAAAATTCTAGCAACATCCATAAACAAACGTATAGTCAATGAAGGGCAGAAGTGGCAACAAAAGCCACTAGAAACTGAAAGATTTCTCATGGAAGAAATTCTCTGAGAAGTATTTGTCTCCTGGGCAGATTTCACCGGCTAACAGCCAAGGAACCTTCACCCTGCAGATGGACACAGGATTCCCTCACTAACACCATGTGGCCATCTCGCTGCACGTGTGCACTTCTTTCCATTTACCGGTGAAGAGCAATTACATTAAAAAAAAAAAAAAATCAACCCAAATAAGAGGATCTGCTTTCTGCCAGTTGTGTGCTTACATGCCCAGCCTGCCTATCTGTAGCACTGGTCTGACAGTGTATTTGGTGCAAAAGAAGAGGGGGAAGAGATGTTCTTCTTTGAGCACTCTATTTGAAGAAAATTCACGGCTTTCAAGGAGACACGAGGGCTAATATTTAATCTGTTAGAGCAGCAGATGGACAGTCACACAGCTGTTGGCCTACCTAGTCAGGTGTATCACATTTCCACAACAGGAAAGTGTTTTCAAGAAACCAGTGAAATGTGCATGTTTGGCAGCTAAATGGGTGAGCTGAGAGTGGTGGATTTCTTGCCACCTCCTCACAGATATCTAGCTGGGGCAACTCCTAATGACAGGAAGCACGGCCAGAGGATCTGCGCCGGGGTAGCGACCTGTAGGGAAGGAGACCCTACCGCAATCTCCGCTGGAATGGCAGCACTGAAGGAATCACTCCTGGAAAGAGGAATTAATAAATTATTCTCAGACATCCTAGGAAGTCTCCCACTGATGTCAGTGAGACTGAGGGCACAGGTGAGGGAACAACTCTAAATAGGCAGGGCTTTTCCACAAGAGGAAAACACATATAGGACCCTATCTAAATCAGTACATTCATATATGATATAGGATTTGGGTTCAGCTGAGCTTTCTCAAGCTAATGGAGACTCAGAAAACTGAGTAAACTGTGGAAATATATCCTTATAAATGTCAGCTTTATGCAGCACATAGGGATGATGCAGCTCGTGGGATTTTCAACTTCCCACTTAAAAATAAAAATTCGTTTGCTTTGACAAACTCTACTGTCCTCGTGACAACCCCAAAAGATATCACTGTTCCGTGTCTCCTTTCCTACTAGAAATGTCAGGTGATTTCTAATCACATAGGCCTCGGTAAGCTGAGGGGAGGATTGCATTATGGTAAAGCAGTTCAATACTACCACAGAAGCCCTACATCTGGCTGGAAAGGAAAGAGCATCTCACAGAGTATTCCATACCATATATGCTGGCAGGACAGATTTGGGGCATAGGAATTGCTCTATACACTTATTTTCCTTTTAAGCAGAAACCAGACCCTGAAAAAGCCAAGTTAGTGTGTACGCAAGATTATAAACAACGTATTTGCTAGAATTGGTTTGCTTTTGCTGTTGAAGAAAGTATGGACAGCCTGGAAGACTAAGTAATACAGATCCTGCTGGAAGGGGATGAAGTAAAGTGAAATGCAGTTTTACAAAGCAGGGAAAAAAGGGAGACTTCATTCTCTATTTACTATTTTTTAAAACACCTGCCATTCAGTCAGTTCCTAAAGCTCAAAAAGAAAGTGTTCTTGTATTTTCATGGGCCCTGGGGCCAGGCAGTTGCTAAACTGGATGAGTCAAGAGCATCCACTACAGAGGAAACAACAGCAGGAAGCAGGGAAATCGTCTCAGACTTCCCTTGGCTTTACTGTCTGACTTAATAGGGAGACCCCACCTACACATTTAATAGGGTCAAAGCCATAACCCGAGGCGATGGGGTATACCAGCTCTTGATCTTTCCGTTACAGTAAGGATGTACATCCCTAGTTAAACTCACAACTAATGCTGAATAGCTACTCAGAAAATTAACAGGACCTCCCACTTCATGGAAACAGTGACTGTTTACATAATCTGTAATGACAGTTGCTCATAACAAATCCTAGGAGAAAACTCCAGTGAGAGATAAAATAACATGACCTTCTGATTTTTCTTCTTTTCTCAGTCTTACAATCCATGTCTTTATTTCCTCATCCTGAAAGGATTTCTGCATATGCTTAACTTTCAGTACACCAGTAGTCCCACAGGTTCCAATTAATCTAATTAGGTGCAAAAAAATCAGTTCATGCAGAAGAGGATGTCCTTTTTTCCCCTCGTTTATGCAGTGCCTAAAGCGGCAGGATCTCTCTCCATACCTTGAGCTCGCTGCCAGTGTGATATAAATAATGCAATGCCATACGTTGCACTTTGCAAGGTTGAACAATCAGCATTGTAGATACAGGGCTGGTATAAGGTAGCACCACTACTGATCTCCATTACTGTGCTGAGCTAGACCAGCTGAGGATCAGACCCCGACTAAGGTGGTGAGTAGCTTGCAATATGCAAAGGAACTGAACAAACAACTTCTGTGGGGAAAAAGTTTGCAACTGGACGACTGGTTCCTGACACTCATGTCTCAGTTAAAATTAATTATTAAAGGATGTCCTGCATGAGAAAATTTCGTTCTATCATTTGCTGTATTATAATACAACATGGCTTTCGCAAGACAAACAGACTCATTGCTTTTCCCCTGGGAACTCCTCCACTCTCTTCTTGTGCATGTGCATGCGAGCAGATCCATAATTACACAACCAGAACTCAGATTTGCTTAAAATGAACCCTTCCAGTGCTTATTCCCTGTCAGGACGTTCCTGTGAAAAAATACCCATTCCCTGCTAAGACAACAGAGTCCAGGCAAGGGGGAAAAAAAAATGTTAAAAAGAAAACGTGTTTATTTTGACAGGTAACATTTACTTGTGTTGCACTTGCCACAAGAAGCTAATGTGTGAGGCCTGGAAGGCAGTATGCTAGGTGCTGTTCCAACATGTGAAAAAATAGACAGCCTGCTCCTGCGTCTTCCCATCAGAAGTGTGTGTCTGCATTACATTACAGCTCCTGACTTCTAAGGGAAGGGATGGCCTGTAGCAGATGTGCACGGCTTGGTGCAAAAGATCTGCCTGCCTCAAATCCTTCGCCTCAGTGCCAGAAGGAGTCCATGCACATCCTGGAAGTACGATGAAGCCAGGGTGTCCGGCAGACAGCTCGGAGAGTCCTCCTGCAGAACCACCCCAACCAGTCCGGTCGGGAGAGGGTTCCGGCTGCCCTTTTAGTAATATTAGCCATTTAACCGTCCAACAAAGAAACAAAATTCAACACAAGGACTCTCGCATGTGGACCTTCTACACTTCAGCACTTGCCCAGCTCCCGTGCACGTTGCAACTAAAAGATCTGGTGGAAAAGGAACAGACTTCAGTGGCCACGTGTCCTTGTGCTCTGGCGTGTGGGCTACAGAATCTGATTGTAGGTGAAGGTTTACATGTTTTCCTTGTGTTTCTGCTGGGGCTGCCGTGTCATTAATTCAGCTTGTGCCTGGCTACTTATGTAAAACATTCCCTTTGTGGCTTTCTCTAAATCTTAAATTTTGCATGTGACCACATGTAAATGTAAATGTGCGTTTTTATGGTGCTGTAATCTCAGTGCTTTTAAATCCAAACTGCCTGAAGGCATACAGGGAGCTGAAGCAGAAAAACGTGGTCAGTTTGCGATCATTTAGGGCTAGTTTATTTGCTCTTTCTGAGTGGATTCAGTTCCTGTAGAGGTTTCTTGCCTTTGGTGTAATAGAGTAAAGATAAGATCTAGGAACCTAATTAACCCTGCAGGGCCTGTGAACAAGGCTCATTAGAAAACAGTCAAACACATTTATATTTAAATACCTGATTTACAGGAATTCATATCATATTTCTGAACAGCAGATATATGTGCCACACACTCATACCTTTACCCACTGTAAACCATTTCCTTAAATAAAGCTGAAAAATGAGCCAAGTTTGAGCTCAAAGTCATCTGGATTATACTGGTAAATAGTCTCTAGAAAGACTCCCCAGTAATGAATGAAAGTCCCGTCTGCAGGACACTGTAAGCTACGGTGTCCTTTAACCTGCACCCAAAAACAAGTGCACGTGTTCCACAAAACCAGCACTATTGCAGTCCACATCCTGCCCAGTAAACACCACTCTGAAACGATTTCCCTGGAGACTTTCCCATCTGTTCATGTCAGTGACAATAAGGTATATGTGATCCTAGACATCTCTGTGAACTTGTGGAAAAACTTCATAAGGAGTCAGAATAAGATTATCAAAAACCTCACTCTGATGTTACTTTGTATTTCTGTAAATATTCTGGGTCTGACAGTAGCAAAGCATGGGTTCTAGTATCCAGTGCCTATGAATCTATAAAGGTTCCAGTTATTTGAGAACAAAAGTATCCTCAGCAATTCTGAATTCTTCGTCTCTCTTAGCCCTTCATTTCTTCTACCCCTTATCACAGAGACACCAGAAAAGCCAAGCAAAGAGAGACCTATCCAACCCAATTTTCTACTCTGAAGAAAGGTATGGGAAATGTTTACTCGACACCACAATTGGTAGTTCAAATCCACATCCTCAGATTGCCGGCACTTAACATATCCTGTTGATTGAAGACCTGAGGAGCCAACAGCCTGATGCTGGTGATTAGGCCCTGACTCTCATGATGGTGCATTACTGGGTGCAGCTCTACGTATGCACCGTATGCATGGCGGCTTAAAAGCCAGAGGAATTAGTCTTGCTCCTCTTGACATCTTGAAGAGCAGCCTGCTTTCAGAATTAGGTCTGCCCTGTACTTAACTTTGTTGTAAGTGACTGCCTGACCAGTGAGTGGGATAAATGATGCCACTGGGACTGAAATGTATCTTAAAATTAATCATTGGCTTAATGGTTTTCCTGGAGAAGGATGGATTTAAATACAAATTTAAGGGCATTTTCTGCTGCAAGGCTTGTGGGAGTCAATATCCTGTCACAGAGAGATTCTAAGCAAGACAGACCCACGTTGTGTCACAGATGTTTTAAAATCAAAGGCATTATAAATTTATTTTAAATTCTACATTGAGACACAACTGGTAAAACCAACCAAAACTTTACACTATAAGTTCTTTAGGAAAGGAATTTGTTTTGTTTGGGATTAATATGGCATTTAGTGCACCCAGAACCAATCTAGGGCTTGGGCAACTGCACAGTAATGTTATACAAATGGATATGATTGTGGGGTTTTTTAAAAACTTAGTTTAAAATTCTGCTTCAAAGGCCTGAAATTTATATTTTATTAGCCATTTTTAAAGCATGCTGTTTAAAAAAAAAAAAAAAAGACTAAACCTTGACTGCTTCTATAAGTAGATCCATGATTTACATTGTGAATCACTTTGGCAAGCGCAGGAAAATCCCAAATCAAGTTACATTTCAACCTGCACTAATAAATCCTGTGTTGACATGAATTCTTTTTTCAGTGCTTCATTTTCGAGGAGTCATGTGGCTTTTTAATAATCCGTCTTGCTGTTTCCTCTTCACCCTATTCAACCAAGCAGTGATAACTGTAAAAGCATCTTGGGCAACACACAGCAACTCAAATGCAGCACTGAGAAATATCTCTGTGAAATCAAGTTTAATGAGATATCAAAATATTACATCTGCGAGTCTTGGCTGCTGGACAGTACTTTGGAAAGCAAAGCCAGTTTCCCTGGTCCAGATTAGTCAACATCAGGTTCATTGGTCTAACATTTCACAAAATATTTTCCCACATTTGTCCAACTGCAGTTTGAAGGGTGTAGCTGACAACATAAATGTGCCCTTAGGTGAAAATCCCTAAACATTTCCCTCAGCGATCTTTTCGTCTGGACATTACCAATGCAGATGTCTGTAATCAAGAGATCTCTACAGACCTGCTAATTATTCCCTAGGCTTTTCCACTGGCAATAAAAATCCCATTTGTTGCAGCTTGTTTGCAGAACTGCTTCCATTTCCACAGTGGTGGCATTAATTAGCAAAAACCTGTGAAAATTGTTGCAGTTTATAGGTTCAAAAAAACCCACTATGCATTGCTCCTAAATATTCCTATATATTCAGCCATGGCAACAAGTCCTGAAAGTCCAACTTTCTCAGTTGGAACAATTTTTCATGCTTGTAGCAATAAGTGGGAAATAATGGGGGTCTCAGATTCACATTAGAAAAGTGGCTTCTGTGACCTCTTCATGCAGATGGATGGTGAATTTCTCAGACAATAAATCAAAGTTTCCTGATGGTACAGTGGCATCTCTTGCTGAGGCTCGTCGAGCTGCTGGCTGCCCCCTATTCAAAGGCAACAGGCTTCTACCCTGCAGGATGCTTTCTCTACAAATCCTTCAGTCATGATCAGGAGATACTAGGGCCCCTATAAACTGCCCAGGCATTTTGGGGAACAGCCAGCATCCTGCTGGGAAATGGACACTTTTCAACTTCATTGACATCTGTCACACATACAAAGAATAGCAAGTGGTCAGGAAAAAAGCCGCATCATGACTTTCCCATCAGCAGGGCCAGTTAAGTCTTTGTTCTTAAAAGATATTTAAAAGGTTCGTCAGAGCTACCTTGCTTAATAGTATCTTTATTAAGAGAATCTTGTTTTGGGGTTTTAATGATCATACAAAGTTTCGCTGTTTCTTGACATTTTTTGCATTCGACTAACTTTCCTGTAGGAATTTCAAATGAAAAAAAAATAGCTGTGATGCTAGTTTTTCCATGAAGTTTTTATTAACTTTCTTCCGAATAAGTCCCTGCAAGGAAAATGACACCGATTTTTATTATCAGAAATATATTTATTAAGTGACAATCTAACTCCCAGAATAGCAATGAATTCTTTTTTTTTTTTTTTTTTTGGAGTTAAAGCTTTTTCCCAAATGACCCTAAAATAAGCCTGGGAAAGCAGTATTGTAAATACAGTGATGAACGTCAAGCAAATATACTTTTTTCCTCTCGATGTATTGCCTATATTAAACACTGTTTGGGGAAGAGGGGCTGGTAATTATTCTGCTTATATAACATAGGTAAAACTTAAGGTAATGCTCTCTTGCTATTTATAATCAGTTTTAATTGTCTTAAATGCAGACTGCAAAACGTCAATAGGAATCCCACCCCCCCATCCACTCACCCATCCCCCTTCTGAGTGTGATATATATACACAACCACTTTTTCAGTTCCTTCTTTATCAAGTATTTCCCTCAAAAAGCAATACAGGTAAGGACACCTGGTATGGAAACAAGAATTTTCAACGGTAGCTCTGACATGCTATGAGGCTGGGCATATTTCTGGGACTCAGTTTCTTCAAAAGCTGATGCTCATACAATCATAGAATGGTTTGGGTTGGAAGGGACCTTAAAGCCCATCTAGTTCCAACCACCCTGTCATGGGCAGGGACACCTTCCACTAGACCAGGTTGCTCCAAGCCTCATCCAGCCTGGCCTTGGACACTTCCAGGGATGGGGCATCCACAGCTTCTCTGGGCAACCTGTTCCAGTGCCTCACCACCCTCTCAGTGAAGAATTTCTTCCTGATATCCAAGCTAAACCTCCCCGCTTTCAATTTAAACCCGTTACCCCTTGTCCTGTCACTACAGGCCCTTGTAAAAGGTCCCCCCCAGCTTCCTTGCAGCCCCTGCAGGCACTGGAAAGTGCTATAAGGTCTCCCCAGAGCCTTCTCTTCACAGACATCACATAATCTATTCATCCTAGGTTTTCTCTATTGACTTCAGTAAAGTCAGGGTAGTTTATGTAATGGTAATTGAAAACAGGATTTGGCCAACTAGCTTCAGTCTTTTTACTAGTTCCACCCAAGTCAACTAAATTCAACAACGAGGTGACCAAAGCAGGCAGGATTGGGTCATATTTTATACAAAGACAATATGGAGCTTGATCCGGCAGAAGTATGGGAGATAATGTACTTACCCAAATAAAACTGTGGAAAAAATCAAAACATGACAAAGCCCAGGTACTGCATAGGCACCTGGGAAAAGGGATTTAGCTGCTGGTGGCTGGACAAGGAGGAGCAGTGACAGGTTGGGATCATCAGTCAATGAATGCTGGCTGTGGTATAATATCTGCAATTTATGATCCGATGTAAGACTAGATGAGTAAAGGATAAGGTGGGCTTAGAAATGGGTCCTGGTGAGGCTTACAGCAGACCCCTAAGCCCAAAGCCAGCTGGAGCACTGGTTTCCCAACGCAGCATGAGAGCCAGAGTCATGGAAATGAGTCACACCTGCTTAAAGCCATCGCAACAGTGAGTGGTGAAGGGCAACCTGGTAATGGAAAGCAGGCTGGATCCCTCCATTGGGTGATACAATTTTAATAACCTTTTTTCCCTCGTAGTTAGAAGACTTTTTCCCTAAAGGCTGAGCCTGACTGAGCAAACTTAGCAGCAATGTCAAATTTAGCAGTCTTCAAAGCTTTAATGGAAAACACTATCAAATTCTGTTGGGCAGAAAATGTGCTTTTCATGAAGAAAACCTCTTTGTTAAAAATTAACATACTGAAAGCATTAACATAGTGTTTAAAAGACTAGGCTCATTCCAAACACCTTAAAACAAAAGTAACTACAACATTCCAGAAATAGGTTTTCATTCAGTCAGCAGTTTAACAGTTAAATGACTTTAAAGGTCCAAAGTTTAATGATTCAGACCCTGGAATGACTTTTAAAACTGCCTAATTCCACTAAAGCATGTAATTTTTTATTAGAAAACAGAATTTTCTGAAATAAAGCTGCAACTTCCATCTTTCTTATTATGATTTCATGGCATGTTGGTTTTAGTTGGGATATCGTTAATTTTCCTCACAGCAGCTAGTATGAGGCTATGTTTTGGATTTGTGCTGAGAAGAGCATTGATAACACACAGTTGTTTTTAATTATTGCCAAGCAATGTTTATATTAAGTCAATGGCTTTTTCAGTTTTTGATAGGGCACCTGTGTTCCCAGCTTCTGCTCTACCGGAAGCTGGTAGGGGACACAGCCCGGCCAGCTGACCCGAAGTGACTGAAGGGCCATTTCATGCCATCAACCATCGTGCTTAGTATGTAAGTTGAGGGAGTTGGTGGGAGGAAAATTGCTGCTCGGACTGATGCTTCCGGTGGTGAGCAGTTGTATCATTTTGCCGTCCTTCCCTTTTTTCCTTTTTTTAATTACATATAATTATCAGTAGTAGTAGCATTTTCATTACATATTAGTATTATTACTGTATTTTATTTTACTTACTTTCAATTATTGAACTGTTCTTATCTCAACCCACATGTTCTCTTAACTTTTTCCTCTGATTCTCTCCTCTGTCCTACTGGGGGAGGGGGTAGGTGAGCAAGTGTGGTATTTGGTTGCTTACTGGGGCTAAACCATGACACATGGACTGCCCACACTTCTGGGTGTATGAGAACAAGGCATGAGGCTGGTGCAGCTCAGTTTATCACTGTCAGTCCTACCTGTGCTCAGAGCTCAGGTTTGGAGCACAGGACAACCCAATGAAGTACACACTTCATATGCTAGGATACAAACAGTGACACCAAAGTCAAAGAGTCTGTTCGAATACTTAAAAATACTCACAACCTCTAGAGTTTTGCTAGATGAGCCTAAGGTACTCCCTGCCCTGCTGGAGCAAACTCTGCTGTAAAGACAAAGAGGTGTAAAATTGCAACATGGCCAAATCAAACCAAAGTAAGTAATCAAACCAAAGACTCACTGAAGTAAGTCAGTGGTCTTCCCAGTTCATGCTAAAGCTACTCCACACAAAACAATTTAAATGTCAATGCTTCAGTTATGCATGGACTCTACTTTCAAAAAGGTAAATGATTCAAAGTAATTCAAAACAGAGACTTCTAATTTTTTAACACAGTTTAAATATTGCAAAACTGAGATTTTCAAAGTAGGGTTTGCTTTTCTGTTTATTTTCGGGAAAGTGTCAGATAAACTATCATCCTTCTACTACTTCCATCAGGCTGTATATTTTTCTGAACAGCCCTTTTATAACCCTATATAGAGGGCATTTTATCACCAAGATTTGAAACAATCTAGATATTCTAGAATACAATTATTTTAGAAGTGTCCTTACCAATCTGCAAGTATCTACATACAGTAAAGAAATGCATTAAATACTGACAATCCACGCACAGCTGAAGTCTTAAGGCAGACAGTACAAATTCTGAAACATGGGCATTTATGGTGTTTAATTTTATATCATTGGGTTCTCTTTTTAGCATTATAACGTATCTTCAGAAATAATGTGGTACTATTGTTCCTGTGTGCCCCGTATATAAACAACCGGCATCCTTCTTTTACTTTATTCCATGGAGGGGACTTCTGGGTTCTTGTTTTGTTTGGAAAAATCCTACAGAATGCTGAACAGGTCTTACTGTCATTCAAGCACATTTAAAAGCTAAGAGACATCTCTCCTCTCCCTGGATTAAATAATTTCCTCCACGTAAATTTGTTTGACATTTTTAAACTCCTTCTACACATGAAAAAATCTGAATACCTTTTCCCCCCAAGGGTTTTCTGAAGAAAACATGAATACTTCATACTCCTGTGCTGTAAAGGGGGAAATTCATTCACCCTCTGATATTCCTCCTTTGCAGTTACTGCAGAAGATAAACTAATGACCCAAGATTTGCAAGCGGATTGCCCCATGCCGTGACTTCCAGCTCTGTAAAGGCCACACAGAAGATTTCATTTGTCTCATTAACTTTCCCACTCTACCAACCAGAAGTTCATGATACAGTAGTTTTCTCTTTCAACTTTTACAGTTCATGTACCTCAGCAGGAGCCTGGACAAAATGACCCAGGACGCCCCTTCCAGTCCTAAGTTCCTATGAGATGCATGAAAACAAACCACAAAGCTCTCACGCAGTATTTTTAGAAACTCTAGATGAGATGGAGCACAACAATGGAACATATAATTACAACAACAACAACAACTTTCAAAGTAATATGGCAGACAGAAACCATATTGTGTTCCATATAAACTGCACAAACATTTCCACTTGATTTCTTAAGGAAATGAGGCTTATGCAGTCATGCCATCTGTTCATGTCTCCCCCTAATAATTTTCAAACCCACTGGCACATTTCAATGCAAGTTGTCAGGGGAGAAGCAAAAGACTTGGAGATAATCATGTTCCTACAGGTCTTGTCATTGCACAGAGGAAAGAGACCTAAATTAGTGCCCCCCGCTGAGGAAAATCTTCTTGACTGTGTGGGATCAATGGTTACTTGTCCAATCAGTATAAATCAGCTTATTTCTAGCCTTCGAATCAGTGCACGTGTAGCTCCACAGCAGATGCAACAGAAGCTGCCCGGTGCCCTTCGGGTCACGGGTGGTTCTGGAAAGAATCTGGGGGGTCTCATGAAGGTCCCTAGAAGGTACATGGGAGACTGAGGATACAGTTCCATAGGAAACTGAGCTTCTGCTGCTACTGGAACAGCTCCGTATACTTTTTCATGAAACAAACAGGATAGTTTCTGATTTTAATTCCTTGGCTGGACTATTTCTGCTCTGTCAGTTCTTCCACTGGCCTCAGGAGGCTAGGAATCCAGTACCCAGTCGCTCAAGAATGCTTGGTCATACTACTGGCTGCATTTTTCATTTCAGATCAAGACATTTATTATTGGGCTCAGGATTCCCTCAGACTTTTCAGAGAGTCTTCTAGAGAGGGCATGACCCGTTCTCCTAACTTTCCAGTAATTTATTAAGCCATATGAGTCCCTGCTGACATGCCAGGTTTGTTTTTTCTCACACAAGTTAAATCTACCTAATTTTATTCTTTTGCCACCCTACGCTTGATTGGTTCCTTTTCAACCAGTTCATCTTCCACAGTTACCTTCCTTTCCCCCAACTCCTGCCTCCTCTTTTTATTCCCAGATCACATACGCTAATGCTGCCATATCCAGAGGTGTTCGGAGACACCTGTTAAACTCCTGCTAAGTGGAAAGCAAAATGAGAAGACACTACTTGAAGCTGTGCTGCTGACATCCATCATATGGAAAAGTTTTGTGAAGGGGGCTGTCTTCAGCATCCCACGGAACGTTTTACATCCTGTCGCTGCACTTGAAAAAAAGAATTCAGATCAATACGTCTGGGTGCAAGAAAAATCACCCTGAAGAAATAACAAATGCTGTGTAAAACATCTGACACGGTTTCCAAGCTGCTAAGAAAGTCAAATAGAGTAGGTAGGGTAGCAACTTGAGAACTGAGCAGAAGGAAAAGAAAGCTTTAATCCAAATGTACCTTGAAGTGCAATACTTAGGGATCCAGCAAAGCCTGTCCTCTTAAGTTAACAGCTATTAAGTACTTACACACAGGGAAGAAGGATGTGGGATAAACAGAATACTGATGCCAAGCTGGGGAGTGTCTTGAAAGTCAGAAAAATTTAGTCAATAAATTAAAGACTGCAGTGCTTTACACACTTGGGATGGAAAGCTTCCTCCCTTTCCAAGTTATCTGACCCTTTTTCTGAGGAATTAAGATAGACATAAGGGATTTCTAGAGATTGTGATTTGGAAAAAGGTTTATGCTTGCATTCTTTGCCGAAAGTGACTTACTTTCTGGGGATATAGTCATATTTTTAAAGGATGCACCAGCAGACCTTATTTTTAGTAACTCTTTAACCATTCTGCCAACAGAGCATTACTCTTAAGAATTAATGAATGGATAACGTTGTTAAAATAGCGTTTCTCAAGGACCAAGCAAAAATGAAACTGCAATCAGGGCATCTGAACAAACAACACACCATACTACAAACCCAGCGTTATAACTCAGCTGGACACTGTTGCTGAAGACTGTCTGTTATTTGCATGGATATGAATTGTGAGAATGGGGCTTTTTTCGTTTTAATGAGTTATTGATTTCAGAAAATCACTCAAGGCAGAAAATCCATACATTTTACAGCCTAGTTTCACTTGCCAAGATGTTTTATTCTATAGCATTACTGAGAAAATGCAATGCATAAAGTCCTTTCAGCTACTCTAGACAAGACAGATCGATGCGCCTCTTATACCGAGATCAACGCCTTACAGTACTGATCAATAAGGAAATACCTGAGAGACTCCTCCCTCAGAGGGATTAAGATGTTTGCACTATTTCAGTGTGACAAAGACCTGAGATACAGAACTAGGGGTGAAGTGGATATTCTATTTATTGTACACAGAGCTCTTACAGATTTCTAGCAGATATCCTTGTGTAAGAAATTCCAGATCTTGAAAATGAAGAACTTGTGAGAATGTAAAGGAATACACTTTTAAACTCAACAGGCTGTTAAAGCAGATGTGTTTTTGAGGGGAAAAAAAGAACAGCAGCATGATGTCAGAAAATACAATTCCCTTAAAATAGCTAAAACACACAAACTACATTCCCAGTTCAGGAAAGCATCCCTATTGAGAAAATGTGTGTATCCACACACTTACATGTTGTCCATAAGAAGGATGGTTTTCAGTACGTATTTAAGTGTTGTCAGAGTCTGGATTGGTGACCTTCTATAAAATAAATGTGTTCAAACACATTTAGAGAATTTCTGAACTCAGGAAATCCAGTAGTAACAAAGCTCAAAAGGACTTTGGAGGAGGATTTTTTGTCTGGTTTCACTTGTTTTTTAAATAACCCCCAACAAAACAAAACAAAAC
>NW_010231312.1:337-602 GCF_000690775.1 Eurypyga helias | reverse complement strand
CCCGGGGTTGGCTCGGGCCCCGCTCCGCCCTGGCAGGTGGCGATGCCGCCCTGCGGATAGCCAGCACCAAGGTTGTGGGCGTGGACAGCCCCGCGGTACCGCCCGCTGCTGTTGCAGACCTTGACATCGATGAGGGGAACCTTGGCCTCCTGCAGCACATCACTTGGTCCCCCAGCTGCGAGTGAACACAGAGAGGAATTAACAGCCAGCAGCTCCTCATCTCCTCCACTGGCTGGGGAAACCCCCCCCCTCCCGCTTGGCCTTT
>NW_010231312.1:0-282 GCF_000690775.1 Eurypyga helias | reverse complement strand
ACCTCTCCAGAGACATCCGTCCCCCCAGCACGACTGCCTTTGGCCTCTGCTCTCAGGAAGCCCAGCCCCCCAGAGGATGCCAGGCAGCCCCCCATAGGGGAGCTGGGCACAACATGGGGGGTTCCAAGCAGGAGGGGAGCCAGAGCTGGCATCGCAATCCCTGACAGGCCCCCGCTGCCGGATGAGGCTTTGTCCAAAAAGCAGATCCGTTACCCGCTGTGCGACAGGCCAGTTCTCGCATGCTCTGCAGAGATCCTGTGGTTATTCAGGCCTGGGTGCTCA
>NW_010231311.1:4825-5417 GCF_000690775.1 Eurypyga helias | reverse complement strand
GTCGCCATAGACCGCTGGGGGGGCAGCGGCCGCTGGTGAAACACAACCCCCGCGATTGCGAGGGTGAAAAGAGGCGACACGGCCACATGCAGGTCTGCCCAAAAAACACAGATGGAGTCTGGCAGCGCCTGTTACGTCAGCGAGATGAAAACATGGGCCAAGACAAGAAAAGGCAAACCTTTATTTACACTTCATATCCTATGTGGGTTTGACTTCACGTTTTTTTTAAACTGAGTAATTCTGCAACATAACCAGAAAAACAAAAATTTACCATGCCGCGGTGAGACTAGCCCGGTAGGCACCTGAGCCACACACCGTCACACGGTCACTCCCTCACAGTAGGATGAGGAAAAGAATCAGAAGGGCAAAAAGTCAGAAAATAAGAATCAAGGTAAAGGGAGTTTAATAGGCAAAACAAAAGCTGTGTGTGGAAAAAAAGCAAATAAGGAGGTAATTCAGTACTGCACACTGGCAGGCAGAGGGGAAACAAAGAGGACCTGCAGCAGAGAGAGGGGTAGAATATGGGAGACACAACCAGACAGATGCCCAGGTCAGTGAGGAAAGGCTGGGGGGAGGTGGGCTGGGGCAGAGG
>NW_010231311.1:679-4811 GCF_000690775.1 Eurypyga helias | reverse complement strand
AGGGCAGAAGCAGGCAGGCTCCTGGCAGGAGCTGTGGCCTGTGGAGAGAGGAGCCCAGGCTGGAGAAGGTTTGCTGCAGGACTTGTGACACCAGCAGACCCAGGCTGGAACAGGCTGCTCCTGAAGGATGGCACCCCATGGGAGGGACCCACTGGAGTAGTTTGTGAGGAACTGCAGCCCCTGGGAAGGACTCACATGGGAGAAGTTTGTGGAGGACTGCATCCTGTGGGAGGGACCCCACATTGGACCAGGGAGAGTGTGAGGAGTTCTCCCCCTGAGGAGGAAGGAGCAGCACAGACAATGTGTGATGAACCGACTGCAGCCCCCCATTCCTCACCCCACTGCACCACAGGAGTGGAGAAAGTAGAGAAATCAGGAGGAAAGTTGAGCCTGGGAAGAAGGGAGGGGTGAGGGGAAAGTGCTTTTAAGATTTGGTTTTATTTCTCGTTGTCCTACTCTGAATTCATTGGTAACTAACTAAATTGATTTTTCTTCCCCATGTTCAGTCTGTTTTGCCCATGGTCATAACTGCTGAGTGATGCCTCCCTGTCTCGACCCACCAGCCTTTCCTTATATTTTCTCCTCCCCATCCCAACAACGGGAGGAGTGAGCAAGCGGCTGTGTGGTGCTGTGTTACCAGCTGGGCCTAAGCCATGACATGCAGCAAGCAGTAAAATATATCTTTTGCAACAGGAAAGAAAGATCTGAAAGAGTTCTGAGATGGGATGTTTTTACCAAATTAGGGAGAATAGCATCAGTTTGTGCTAGGGAAACTTTATGGAAAGTGCAGGATGGACTTCCTAGAACAGAAGACATTTTTTGATACAGGGAGAGAAAATGAAAGAGGATCGGTTTGTTACACCACTATATGTAAGAACTTATTGTCTCTCTGGGATTGTAAAGAAAAGCAGATCAGGTTTCTGGCACAGGAGTTCCTGATTAGAAAGAGATGAATATAAAGCAAAAAAGGTGTGTAAAAGTCCTCGACTGGGAGTCTGCAAGAGGATGTGAAAAGGGGTAGTTATTCGGGAGATTAGAGGGAAAGAAAGCTAGTTACTTGGAAGACAATAATGTCCTCCTTGGGGTATGGTTATGCTGATGGGGAAATGGGGTAATGCTAAAGGAGAAACTGACTGAGCAGCATAGTATGTAAACGGGCTGGGGTGACAGTGGCAGAGGAATTACTAGAATGATCAGGACAGCGAGGAAAGGAGTCAAGAATATGAAAGTAACACATGGAAGTAATGAGAAGAGTCCAAAGACCTAATTTCAGACAAAACCAGAAATTGGTGACAAAAAAAAGTAAAGGTGCATAGAAAAGGAAAATTTGAAATGAGGTCTTAGGAGATTTAAAAATTACAGTTTTCTTAGAGGAAAACTATAGAACAAGAATGAGAAATAAATGAAAATTAAATAAATTGAGAATGACATAACAGTAAGCATGAGTTAGTTTTGAATTTAAGATTTTTTTTAATGATAAAACATTCAAAAGTACACCACAATGCAAGCTGGGTTTTATTGTGAAATCAAGTAGTCAATGGTTTAGAATTACGGAGTAGAATATAGGAGCTATTAGAATGGGTCCTTTGCATGCGTAGGCATTTTCATAATTAAGCATAGTTTAGCATGTAAATAAAGACAGTTACATGCTGGAGATTATGTTTTTTTCTGGTATTTGAAATTCTCTCTGAATTCTTAAAAAATTCTGGAGATTATCTTGCATACTTCATGTTTGTCAGTAGCAGACTTCTCTACTGAATGACCTTAATGGAGCTAAAGTCATGGGGATCAAAAGAAGAAGCGGAGATCAGCTTGGCAGAGGTAAATACGCACGACGTGAGGAGGGGCTGGAAAAATGGAAGGATAACGCAATGTGAAAGGAGCAGAAAGAAGCCAGCAGAGAGGGAAACGTGTGCTACTGTATTTCAAGGAGGAGCTGTCAAAGAGGTACAAGAAGCCAGGAAGGAAAAGGCAGGAAATCTTTTTACAGGGTTGTTTTTCTAGTAAGCTTTGAACCTGAGAGCTCATTCAGGACTTGTAGGCAATGTAATAACCTGTGTGGAGGTTTCGCGACTGTTTTGCCCAGATGTGCTGATGTGCCTTCGGGTGAAGAGGAAGACCAGAAGGAAACTTGAATTGTCCATCAACTGAACTTAATAGAAATTTGTCACTTAGCTTTCATGAAGTCAGTGTAACTATTCCAGCATAAACTTGTTGGGAGACAAAACCAGGCTGGCTGACTTAATTAACCTTATTCAAACTTGACAAAGAGAGCAAAAGCAAATGCAGTATAGTGGTTGCATATAATGCAGCAAGCATGCCTAAGAAAGGGAGACCTTATCTCTCTCTGCAGCTACCTGAAAGGAGGTTGTAGCGGTGGGTGTTTGTCTCTTCTCACAATGGACAAACGATAGGACAGGAGGAAATGGCCTCAAGTTGGCCAGGGGAAGTTTAAAATGGATATTAGGAAAAATTTCTTCACTGAAAAGGTTGTCAGACATTGGAACAGGCTGCCCAGGGAGGTGATAGAGTCACCATTCCTGGAGGTGTGTGAGAGACAAGTTGATGTAGTGCTTAGCGACATGGTGTAGGGTAGACGTGGCAGTTGACAGTTGGACTCAATGATCTTAAACGTCTTTTCCAACCAAAACAATTCTGTGATTCTAAGAATGTAGAGCTGACTGTTCTTTCTGTCCTGTGAGGGAAGTTATGAAAGACAGCAAAGCTGTGACAGTAAGAGTTCACAACATAAGTATTTTTATTTGATTATGATAGGAACAGAACTACCAACAACTCTGACTTCTTAAAGATGATGTATCTAGCAATGTTTCTTCTGCCAGAAGGGTTGAGCTGTTAGAAAGTGTGAGTTCTATGGCAGCTGGAATGACTTGCCCTCAGCAGGGCAAGGGTTCAGGGCAACAGAGCTGTGAGTGTTTTGCCCTCACTAAGAAATAACAAGATTCTGTTTTTATTTACAGAGAGAAAAGTCCCTGTCCTGAGGACCATATTATCTGGAACACATGCTGCCTGTTTCTCTCATACATTTTGCCAGTTGATGGAGTGATGTACTTAAAGCTCAGTGAAGTGAGCCTTAAATTAAACTTTATATAATCTATATTTATATGATTTTATAGAGTTTATACTGTGAAAAAAAGTAAAAAGAAGTAAACACAGGGATACTGCCTCATTCCAATAAACCTGAGCAGTCAAAAGTCTGCATTGTTCCCCCATGTAATTCTGCTGATTTTAGCAAAGTGGATTTAAGAATTAATTTAAGAATTAATTTACCTCAGTATATGTTCTGTCTTTTAAAATCTAGCTACTTCATGTTAGTAAGGTTGTCATCCTAATTGTTTCACATGCCAGTAATTTTTACAATGAAAAATAACACTTCATGAGATTACAGCCTCTTCTCTATATATGATTTGAGAATTTTTTTTGGTTTGAATGGTTCATTTAAATTATGGTATCAATACGATACTTTACAACATGTAAGAGCAATTGATTTTTTAATGGAAATGCAGTGATTTTATCAAGAATTATTATATTATAATTGTGTTTCAAATACTATGTATACTGAAATGTGTAATGAGACAATACATTTTCTTTCAAGTTTTCCTTTATAAACTCTGTAGTATTATGTCCCTATCTAACTGTATTGCATTCTCTACATGCACCTTTGTGAGAAGATGCCTAAGAGCAATACTATATGTTGCATATAGTAATTATAACTCTATAGTTTATAGTTATAATATAGAGAATTATTTTATGTGTAGAATAAAACTAGTCTTTGATAGCAAGGCAGATTGTCAAATTATTTATTAATTACTTGAGAAGTTTAAATACCAAGTAATGCTACTAATGCTTAGCTGGTCAAGTGGGAGTTTTTGGGTATTAAGAATGAACTTGCAACTCATCATGTAAATTATAACTCTATAGTTTATAGTTATAATATAGAGAATTATTTTATGTGTAGAATAAAACTAGTCTTTGATAGCAAGGCAGATTGTCAAATTATTTATTAATTACTTGAGAAGTTTAAATACCAAGTAATGCTACTAATGCTTAGCTGGTCAAGTGGGAGTTTTTGGGTATTAAGAATGAACTTGCAACTCATCATGTAAAGACAGAA
>NW_010231311.1:0-658 GCF_000690775.1 Eurypyga helias | reverse complement strand
AAAAAATATTCACATTTCATTATGCAGGAGAGAGGCATATCTAGTTTATGTCCTGTTGTCCGTTCTTTCTCTGACTCAGAAATGGCAGTCCCTGTAAGTTTGAGCCTCATATTATCTTTGAGAGGATATGAAAAAGGATGACGTATATGGGTCTGTTTAATGCTTTTCACGGTACCATTGTCTTTTATGCATGTGAGTATTTCTCTGTAAAAGACAGAGTGGTGTAAACAGAGTCCTATCCTAAAGTCCTAACTAGTCCTCAAAACTTGCCTTAACTGGGAGGAAAAGCACCAAAACCTTGGGTTTTTTTAGAAGTCTGTATTTTTCTCTCCATGGTTTTAGATGTGTGAAATTCTTTTGTTAAACTTAGGAATGATAGTTTCTTAAATTTTCACAATGTGACAGCATACTTTCCAAAGCTGTAAGATTTTATAAAGGAAAAATCAGAAACTTTTTCTGAACCCATAGACTTTATTGTGGTAGGCCTGGAGTTAGGATAAGTAGGTTGGCTTGTGTCCAAATAATGTCACTCTATTATTGGTAAGAAAAAGTTATTTGAATTTGTAGCAGGTGAACTTATGAGATAGGTCAGGCTAGCAAAATAAATAAGTATGAAAGCAACTAATAGAGTTCAAAAGCTGGACATGACCCGGCAGTG
>NW_010231310.1:0-7514 GCF_000690775.1 Eurypyga helias | reverse complement strand
GCTAGCCGGAGTTAAACCACGGCAGCTGTCACGACTGTATGTCTGCTGGGAAGTGAAATGTTACCTTTCTGATTATGTTTCTTAAAACAAACATGCCGAGCGAAGGCCGAAGGCTTGTGCTAAATCATGTGCAGAATTTTGCATAAGGCAGCACTACTTCTGAAAGGTAATGTTGTCAGAGCAGTAACAGATCAGGATTAGGACCATAAATAATATGGTTGTTCAAATATCTTGGACAGTATCCACGTGGGAGAAACCGGCTGGTTTTGTTTCGTCTTCAACTGGGAAGAGTCAACGGGGCGGGCGTTGTGAATCAGACTCAGACGATAGTGACAGTGAAGCAGAGAGTTCAGAAACAAATTTCAAGGTATGTGTTCAGATTTGTTTTACATACAATATTAGTGTTCTAGCCTAACATGATTTATCCTTCATCTCCTGTGACAGGCTGTACTCATTGTAATGAGGTCAAACTGTATGACTTAGGGTAGAAGTTTGCACTTGTTTGAATAGTAAAATGAAGCTCTTCAATTGTTTGGCCCGTTAGTGGCACTGTTCCCAAACGGAAAGCATAATCTTTCCTTCAGCCCACCAGAAGTAGCTCGAATTCTGCCAGAAATGTGATGTTCTCTGGAAAAGGTCACTGTCATCTCCCTGAAATAATCCACAAAACAGTTCAGATTTCAGTGTGAGGGTGACTTCAAACCTTCGTTGGTAAATGTGGCCGCCAAGAGACCTTCAGGGGATGCTTTTGACTGAAAAGCACGTGGTTGTAATTTCCTTAGTCATTGAGAAAAACACTGGCAGCACATAGTACAAAATCTGATTGAATCGTATGTTTTTGTCTTTAGATTTAAAACTTAACGGCAAAGGGTGTGATTACGTCTCTGGTTGGGTCAGGTGGGTTTTCTGAATCTGGTAGTTCAGAACAGGCCCAGACAGTTTAAATGTAAAACGTATTCATAGGCAGGTGTTAATTCCAAAATACATATTTTTCTATCACTGTGCATCATTATAAACTATCCCAGGTATTGGCTGTAACAGCTGCATGCGTAGAAAGCTGTACGGGAATTTCTGCCTCTTTGGTTTTTTTAAAGACACACTAAGCTTTGGTTTTAAGTTAAGTTTTTTTTTGCATACTCCTTGCTAACTTCTGCCTTGAAAGATGGGATTTTCCAGCTTTAACTTGTTGTAACATTGTACCTGAAGGGGCTACAAGGAAGCTGGGGGGGACTTTTTACAAGGGTCTGTAGTGACAGGACAAGGGGTAACGGGGTTAAATTGAAAGAGGGGAGGTTTAGATTAGATATCAGGAAGAAATTCTTCCCGGAGAGGGTGGTGAGGCACTGGCACAGGTTGCCCAGAGAAGCTGTGGATGTCCCATCCCTGGAAGTGTTCAAGGCCAGGCTGGATGAGGCTTTGAGCAACCTGGTCTGGTGGAAGGTGTCCCTGCCCATGGCAGGGGGGGTGGAACTGGATGGTCTTTAAGGTCCCTTCCAACCCAAACCGTTCCATGATTCTGTTCTGTGATGTAAGATTGTTCAACTCTGTATGTGACGAAAGCTCAATGGTCTTTAAGGTCCCTTCCAACCCAAACCGTTCCATGATTCTGTTCTGTGATGTAAGATTGTTTTTTCAACTCTGTATGTGACAAAAGCTCAAGGAGAAAAATTTAAAGATTCTACCACAATACGAGTGTATTGTTTCAAGTTACTCTTGGTTGAAAAGCATGAACAGTAAATAAAAGATGTAAAATAAAGCTACATTGTGTTTTTATTTAGGCATTTTTGCTTAAGCTGGGTTTTTTCCTCTTTAGAGGAAAGGAGGTAATGGTGAAGAATCAGAGGAGGACAAGAAATCTCCCAGAGCTAAGAAGTTAAGTCCTTACGGGAAGTGGCGAGAAGTTAAGCCAGCAGAAACCGGTGACAAAAAGGAGAGTACATCAGCTTCCCCGGAAACCTCTGGTGATGAACCTAAGACCAAGCCTCATGGAAAATGGAAAGCGCTTAAAGAAGTAGAAAAAGAAGAAGAAGTAGAAGAACAACCAAGGTGAGGATCTTTTTACCATAGTTATTCTCATAGTATTTGTTTCCAGACTACTTATTTTCAAGAACTGAAGGTTTTTATTCTGAATTCTGGCAAAGTTAGCACAGCATTGATTGGAAACGCGGCCCACGTACAGTTCTTCCCGCAGGGATCGAGTGATGGCGGATAATGGTGGTTTGGTTGTAGTGTAGAAGTTTGCCATGAGTACAGAGTAAACTAAATTGATGTAAAGGATCGTTGTTGCCCATCATTTTTCTAGAGGCTGCGTATCAACTGTTTAAACGTAGTTACTCTAAGCTTATGTTCCTTAACATCGTCTCCTTTAACAATCTGGTTCGGCTGCCTCAGGACCTGTTGTGGCTGTTTTTTCAACTGCTTCCAGCCGTGGAACAGCATAGGCAGCTTTCCTAGGGCCTGCAGCTTCCCAGCTAAATTCCCTTTCTTCCTGATGAGTGATCAGTTGGGCTAACTCTGCCTGGAGTTCAAGATCTACCTTAGCATTGCAGAATTCCTTCCCTGTGGGATCAGCGGTTGCTGACACAAGGAGGATGCTTTTCCAGGCTCGACGCAGCGGCGTGTTGCGCGGAGTTAGCCGCACGAGCGGTCAGTTGCTTCTCGCTTTGTGGGTCATCCGAACCCCGACTGTTTGCCTGAAGGACACTTTTCTTTCACTTGGTCAGTTGCTTCTCGCTTTGTGGGTCGTCCGAACCCCGACTGTTCGCCTGAAGGACACTTCTTTTCTCTCACTTACACCCAGTATGGCAGCAACAGAATTCTGGTGCAACTGTGTTTTCTTGTTCCCTCATTTCCCTCGTTTCAAAACAAAGTTAAGCAGAACCAGAACAAAATCCACTACAGCCTTTTCCACTCTCACGGTAGGTAAGTCCTGGAGGTTGTTACAGTGTGGTGGCAGACGCTTTCTGTAATGATTTAACTGCAGAGATGAAAGACAAAACCTGTGTCATCTAGTTATGCCAGTGATCAATCTGGAAGCTCTTTCTCTCTCCCACATCCATCCGAGGTACTGCAGATGTTTCCCTGAGGTGTACCTGAGCAGGAGGTTGGTCGGGTTTGTTTTACTGCGTCATGCCTGAGAGGGCTCTTTGGTGTGTGTGAAGCATGCTGTCTTTTACGGCCACTCTCATGTTGTGGGGCCCTCTAGGAGTCTGGAGAAACTAGGTTTCGGAGAATAAAACAGCCTTTTCCCTCACACTCACCCTGTTCTCCAGCATTTTAGGTCTAAATTATTCAGTAGACAAGAGTTTGGATGCCGTGCGAGCTAAATGAAGCACGGACGCGCTTCCTTGGGGGTGGTAACGCTCAGTAGCACCTCCCGTACCGGACCAGCTAACCGCTCCTTGATTCCAGAGCTGATAAATTCCTTCAGGTTTTGGGAAAACACTGTCCAAAAAAAAGTGCTCTCAGCTACTGAACATCACACGTCAGCCTGTACGTGAACGCGCAGGCTTGAGCTGTACGCACAAATGCAGGTGTCCGTGAGTGACTTCAGACTGAGACCAGGCACTGCGCCAGCCACTTTCAGGAGGGATTTTTGGGATACTGGAGCAGTTGGATTTTCTTTCAGTCGTTCTCAGGGTTCTTGTTTGGGTGCTTGAGCCGATCCATCTCTTCCTTGAAGCGCAGGACCTGGCAGCGGGTACGTGAGTGGACAGCAGTGTAGCACTGAAAGATTTCATGTACGGATTGGCCAGGAATACGATGTGTATCTCAGTGCAGCACTGCTGCGATCCCAGATGGACTTGGGATCTAGATCATTTCCCGTGAATGGGGCAGTTGTTCTCCCTCATACATAGAATCACAGAATGGTTGGGGTTGGAAGGGACCTTAAAGACCATCTAGTTCCAACCCCCCTGCCATGGGCAGGGACACCTTCCACTAGACCAGGTTGCTCAAAGCCTCATCCAGCCTGGCCTTGAACACTCCCAGGGATGGGGCATCCACAGCTTCTCTGGGCAACCTGTTCCAGTGCCTCGCCACCCTCTCTGGGAAGAACTTCTTCCTGATATCCAATCTAAACCTCCTCACTTTCGATTTAAACCTGTACGTGTTTGTGCCGCGGGTTACTCTTGTAGAACGTGGGGTTTTGCTGCTGACCCCTTCAAACCAAGTCGTAGATGATGGCTTTGATTTGTTCAGACCAGTGTTAGCTGGGATCCTGATGGCCAAAGCTGCTTCTCCCAGCTCGGGGTCACTGGTCGATGGGGTAAGCCCGTTCTCTCTTCTGCCACGCAGACCCTCGAGGGTGGGCGCTTGCGTTTTGGCAGGGAACCATCGCTCACTACACGCTGACTGCCGCCTTTCGGCGCTCTGAAGCATCGGCACGCACAGCCCTGTTGTCTCCTGCGGGCCTGTTTACGTGAGGAGTGCTTGGGCCGTGCGATAAGCTCTGTACAGAACAAGGCCGGAGGTTTTCACTCTTCATGGCAGCCCACACTGGAGGAACAAAGAACACGTTGTTGTTTTCTTGGTCCCTGTTACGGTGATGATCTGGGCTAGGAGACCGCGTCTAGCTCAAAGCTGCTTTGACAACTACATGTGGATGTTACTGTCTGCGGTACGCCGGGTTGTCTTCTCCATGCGGATTAACCCTTTTATGCCTCCCTCTCTTCTCCCAGTGACAAAGTGGACCTGGAGCTTCCAAGTACCGAGAGTGACAGTCAGCCACCCCCCGTGCTAGAGGTGCCAGAAGATGCGACCGTGATATTTAAGGAGAAGACGGTCACCTCCCTTGGAGACCTGACAGAAGGGGTACCAACCTTTAAAAAGAGGAAATTTGAAAATGGAAAATCTAGAAACTTAAGACAAAGACTAAGTGATCAGTAACACTTAACAAAGCATTTTAGATTCTGTTTCAGCTAGAGTGACTCAAAAGTTTAATATTTTAAACAGGCTTTTATAAAGAAGATATTGGATAGAAATTAAGGATTTATAGGTATTCAAACATATGTGAGTTGTAATATTTTTTTATTTTGATGTGGTTGATTTTGGAATGGAAGTTGGTGTTATATTACTTATGCAATATTGTAAATACCTTTATTTTTTATTTTAACCATGCCATCTAGTTTCTATTTGCTCTATGTATGCTCTTTTAAATACATCGATGTGTAAGGATTTTTACTCCTTTTCTGAACATGGGAGAATGTAGTAATCCTTCATCTGGCAAAAGCGATGCAGACATTTCTACAGAGGAAGTGGATCAGTGGCATGTACTAGAGAGTAAAATCATCCCCCATGATTGTTTATGTGGAGTCGTTTCCCAACTAATGAGTAAAAATGGTGTGGAACTAACCTTTGGCTAATGGCTTGCAAAAGAGTAGGTGACGAGCGTGCCGACCGTTGGAACAGAGCATTTGAAAGCTGCGTTTAGAGGAGTTCGTCACATCAGTGCCACTCGTTTCCAGCAACATTCTGAAAGAAATGACTTGTGTGCGTGCGTGCTAGGTGTATGACACCTCTGCAGAAGGATTGAACCTGTTGAATCTTAACTTAGGTGTATGACACCTCTGCAGAAGGCTTGAACCTGTTGAATCTTAACAACAGCACCAGAGCCAGCCCTGCTGGAGTAGGCACTTCCGTGGCGTCTTCCTGTTGTGTTTTGCGTCGTTACTGTCTCTTCTTAGAATCATAGAATCACAGAATGATTTTGGTTGGAAGGGACCTGAAAGACCATCTAGTTCCAACCCCCCTGCCATGGGCAGGGACACCTTCCACTAGACCAGGTTGCTCAAAGCCTCATCCAGCCTGGGCTTGAACACTTCCAGGGATGGGGCATCCACAGCTTCTCTGGGCAACCTGTTCCAGCGCCTCACCACCCTCTCTGGGAAGAACTTATTCCTGATACCTAATCTCAATCTCCCCGCTTTCAATTTAAATCCACTTCCCCTTGTCCCGTCACGACCGGCCCTTGTAAAAAGTCCCCCCCAGCTTCCTTGTAGCCCCTTCAGGTACTGGAAGGGGCTATAAGGTCTCCCCGGAGCCTTCTCTTCTCCAGGCTGGACAAGCCCAACTCTCTCAGCCTGTCCCCATAGCAGAGGTGCTCCAGCCCGCGGAGCATCTTCGTGGCCTCCTCTGGACTCGCTCCAACCAGTCAATATGCTGCTTAGCCTGGGGGCCCCAGAGCTGGACGCAGCACTGCAGGTGGGGTCTCACGAGAGTTGAATTGTTCTTTCTTTTAACACATCAAGCTTTCTGGCTTTTGGTCTTGTTTTCTTTTTGTCTCTTACCCTGTAAAAAAACCCAATTGCCTGATATTTTCCTGAAAAGCTATTCCAAAGCCCTGGCCCTGCTGCAGCATCCAGCACCCTTCATGAGGCCGACGGGTTTGGTCTGTTGATTGGAGGCGCGCGTTGAATATTGCAGTGTTTGCTAGGCTGAGAGGGGCTAAGTGTATGGAAGCTTCGTCGTCATTGGTCCCGCAGAAAACAGAAGATGGCTAAGGAGAGCTGATGGCTGTTCTGTCTGAGATGGCTTGGACATCTTACGGAGTGTCGGTTTAATCACTTTGGTGGGATCGGTCTGCATTTAGCATCAAGATTCTCTGGCTGCAGAAGAACACAGCTCCGCTTATTCCTTCTCTAGGTATCAGCAGACCATACAGGGGTTCAAATCACGGATCCATTAAAAAACAGGTCTTTGTTTCTGAAGCTGACAGTGTTGTGTTCAGGAGAGTCTCGTTCAAAACAGAGTGCGGTGAGGACACTTGTCAGAGTCCAGCTGCAGGAAAATGGGGTCGGTAACTGCTGAGCTGGAACTTCATTGAGAAATGAGCATTAATCTGTCAGTTTAGTGGAGGGAGGAGCACGAGACAGGGCATCTGGCTTACCACGTGTTACTAAGGAAGCGGAAGTCCTTTCTTCTATTCCACGACATTTTCCCTGGGTGTGGAAGAGAATTCAGTATTATTTAATACCTTGGCTTCCTCGGGGTGGTTGCATTTCTTCTGACGTTTGTTTTGAGAAACGTGAAAGGTTCCTGTAATACCTGGCCCTGGAGTGTCACTTAGAGAGGCAGGATGTGTGCGGGATGCTCTCGCAGTCAGAGATGCAGGAAACAACGTGTACCAAGCCTGACACATGCAAAGCCAGACAGAAACATCCTTTCTACCGAGGAGAGCTCGTCAAGTTTCTTAAAAACCAGATTTTTCTAGTTTTGGTCTTCCTCCTGTTGGAACACAACTCCAGGAGCCTGCTCTAACTTGAAGCCTCTGCATGGTTGCGACGCTCATTTCCTCCCAGCTAACGCAAGTATCGCCCTTCCCCAGAGTACCTTTTCTTCCTCTTGAATCCATCGTGTCTTTTCTGAATCACACCCTTCTGTGACAGGACCTTCCACGCTCCAGCCCTTCTGTGCATCCAGCCAGCCTGCGTCTGCCTGGGCTCTGTGTCCAGGGAAGATTAAGGCTGCACATGATGTCACTAATACTCCTTAATGTGGTGGTTTAACTCGGGCTA
>NW_010231309.1:38587-149327 GCF_000690775.1 Eurypyga helias | reverse complement strand
TATATATATAATAATACATATACAGCTAACTTGATCTCTGACTTTGATCTTTTAGAGTGGTTTCTGCATTACAATTATTTTTTTGTCCTTTTCTTCCTCATCTCCCTTTTTTTTCTCTTTCTGTTTTTCTGCTTCCTTCCCTTCAGCCTCTCTATTTTCTTCCCTACAGATATTCTAGTGATGACTTTCTGTATTTCCATCCCACATCAATATTTCACATTTTTATGTCATTGTTAAGGCAGAATTGCTTTCCTATGTGTAGTTTTCACAAGATGACTGGGAAGAACAAGGATATATTTGGATAGTTAAAAATTATTTGAGATTTTAGGAATCTACTAATCTTAAAAACAGTTACAAACCACTTATCTAGAGTTTGGGAGTGGTGGTGAAGAGGTTTTTGTCTGTATTATTTTATTTAGTATTGTATTATTTTATTTAGTATTGTCTGTATTATTTTTATTTAGTATCTGAAGGGGGCCTACAAGGGTACTGGGAGAGGACTTTTTACAAGAGCCTGTAGTGATAGGACAAGGGGTAATGGGTATAAATTGAAATCAGGGAGGTTTAGATAGATGTCAGGAAGAAGTTCTTCACAGAGAGGGTAGTGAGGCACTGGAACAGGTTGCCCAGAGATGTTGTGGATGCCCCATCCCTGGATGTCTTCAAGGCCAGGCTGGATGTGGCTTTGAGCAACCTGGTCTAGTGGAAGGGGTCCCTGCCCATGGCAGGGGGGGTGGGACTGGATGATCTTTAAGGTCCCTTCCAACCCTAACCATTCTATGATTCTATGATTTCACTTTGTCTTCAGCCTTGTAGAAACTCTTATTTTGACTTATTATACTTAGAAATTTTTTGGGGGGAGGAGGGCGGAAATTAGCAAGTTGATACTTTTTCAGAGTGAATATTCAAAGTTTTGCTCTGAGTGGGTCAAGCAGTCTATTTAAATACCTCACATCACCTGTACCCAGTTTACTGTTTGACTTTACTTCTGACATGGTATTTTATCAGGAATTTTACTTAGTCTTTACTGCTGTGCAACAGTGTGCTCGTTGGTTCAGCTGCGCTGAAGCCTCGGGAGGAACTGGTTGCACTGAAGGCAGGCTTGTGGTGCAGCAGTGGCCAAAGGCTGGGTCTCCGTAAAGGTGTGCATTGGATTCCTTTCCACAATTTTGAGCTTATAAATACAAATCGCCTTCTACCAGCTGTTAGAAAGAGGTTAAAATGTTTCTTGCAACTTCCTAATGTAGCTGTTGGCTCTGACACTAGGTGGCTCACGTCAGATGTTCAAACCTTTTCCAGAACTTTTAAACTGTGGTCCCAAAGGAATGTGCGGCGCTGTGCTGAGTGCGGAAAGGGTCTGTGCTACTCTATGGTGTTTCTCTGTTCTTTCAATAGCTTGTTGGTGTTTTAACAAAATAAAAAGCGTATTTTGCTCTTGAAATGTCTTTCCTGGTCAGAAAAGGAGGATTGTGGATTAACTTAGACTGAATGTTGTCGTTTGATAGTAAAAAGGAAGGTGAAGCTGAATCTTTGGTTTTTTTTCCAACAGCAAGAGTAGTTGATGAGCCTGTGGAAGCCTTAGTATATGCAATGCCAATAAGGTATGTATTTGGTCTACAGGTGGTAACAGAAAAAAATCTATGTTCCTAACTAAAGAATATTTAATCGAAGTGCAGACATATAGACTTGGTGCACTATAAGCAACATGAAAGTAGTGTCTGTAGCTCATCTCGTACTTTTTCTATATGAAAAGCTCATCTGTATGTACTTTTTCTTCTGAATGCTGACACTGAGAAGTATAATTTACTCATTGTCTTTACGAAGTGTAGAAACCAAAGGTTTGGATTTTCTTTTCTCATCTCTTTAGTAGCAGTACAGGCAATTCTTGTGTTGCCTGGGAGGAGTTTCAACAGGATTATGAAATGTGGTTTTGTGCTTCAGCTGATGACTAATATTAGCTGGGAACTTCCACTGAGAAATACCCAGCTGAAGAACTTCCTTAAAGGCAACTGCAAGCAGACGGGCTCAAGCAGAGCCTTTAGCAGAAACAGCCTGTAAAGTGGCTTTGGACCCAGCGCAATGTTCCTTATTTCCCTAAGTGCTGTCAATGATTTCTTGAGGCTCACTACCCTGGGAAAAGGTTACCCTGCATGAAAAGGCAGCAGTGCATGAACAGGCAACCCTGCATGCTTGGGAACAGTTAACGTACATAGCGACTATTGTAGTGTGTATAATACATACTTTCTAACATGTTGTGAAGAAAAAGCCAGTGATGATAATGACATCAACAGAATGTAGCAACCGCTTCGTAGAGCTAATGCTATTCATCTATATAGAATGTAACCTGTGTTACACATAGACTGCAACAACCGAAGGGTGAAATACTTCTGACAGAAGAACAGCCAGTCCACTGGTTCTTAGTTAAGCTCCAAAGGAGCTTAATTATGCAGACCCTTGAGCTATGTTAAGTTTTATCCTTAGTGTGTCCTCCCCCTTTTCCCCACAAACCACTATACAGTGAAACTGAGTTTCTGTAAAACAACATAGGGAAAACACCTCAGAAAATTCATTTTCTCTAGCGTCAGTGCCTTTCTGCCACAGAGACAAGTATTCAGGAGATTTTAGATGTAAGCATTAACTCCTTAGACCTGTCAATGTGAAGAATGAGATATTTTGATATCGACTACATTACACAGGCCGTCTCCCTCTGTACCTTGTTAAAATTTGGTAAATCTTGGTAGCTGATTTAGATAGAGCTACATTATATTCAGTATCTAATTTAAGAAAACATGATTGATATGAGGAGCCTTTGCACTATTTGTTGTCTGGTGTTTGGTACCAAGCCTTCTCAGGCTGACATTGTGGAGTAAGAGTGGAAGAAGTCAAAGAAGAGATGTATATGAAAACACACATTTAATTTCTGGGATCTTATGACCTCTTTTTCTCTTCTACAAAAAGGGGAGCTATGTAGTGCAGCAAGACTACAGATTCCACAGTATTATTTTTGTTTCTGTAGTCTCATAAAATTCCAGAGTTTGGGGAAAAAGAAGAGACAGGTGTTGATGCAAAGTCATTAAGTTAATGGACCTGTGCTAGTATACCTATGGAACTTCTTGTCAAAACTGTTCAGGATGTGAAAATTTTGGATGTGTTCAAGGATATATTGGACAAGTAAATGCTTGAGAGATTCACTGAGGGAAACTAAAGAGACAGGCAGCATCAATCTCAGGAAGTTCTCTGACCTGAAAATAGCTGGCAGCTGGGAGAAGACTCTGAGGAAGTATTACATATGCTTGCCCTGTTCTTATTCTTCCCAGGGCATTGATTTCTAGCCACTGCTGAAGAGAAGATGGGTCTGAACCAATAAGGCATATGTTCTTATGTTAATGACTTCATGCTGATATAAATGTGTAGGAATTTCTCTACATTAAACAATCTCTTGTAAAAGACAGGATACTGTTGAATGATAGGGAGCATTACTTGCAGAAGCTCCAAAAGATCTTGGAACATCCATTCAGAATTATTTCTTACTATTTTAGAATATCAGTTCGTAAAGAGAAAAACTTTGAGCAGTTTTTTTTTAAAATAATCAGTGAATTTATCTGTTTTCTGAAAAGCTGCTGTATATAGTTTGATTATGTTTACAGTAAAGTTGTGTTGACCAGCAGATCAGCTGCATAGTATTATGGCTTTCATTGTTCATTTCACTCTAACTGCACACAAAGCTTAACGGAAGGTATGTCTGTGTAAATACACAGCAAGGCAATCCTCTAGATTGGTGGACTGTAAACAGATCTTGAGGAAAAGGCCTCACAGAGAAGAGTGGTTAGAGGTGATTTCCATTCTTTAGCTGGTGACAGCATCTAACCATTTAATGCAGTTTATTTAGTGCAGGGTTTTGAACTGGGTCTCCATACACACCAGTTAATGTTGTCCTAGTTAAAAAATGTACAAGGAATAAACTTTCCAGGCTTCCTCCTAAAGTAAAATTTATAGGGAGAGGTAGTAAAATGCTTTGATTATGTTTTATTTTTAATGGAAAACACAAATACCCCTTAATTATTTTAGAAGATGATAGAGCAATTGAAAACACATCTATAACTTCCCTGACACATGGAGTCGGTATACTTCCTTTCAACATTATTTGATTGTATGTTACAGTGGAATTTGAAAATAAATAGTTCTGTTTCCCTGCACAGTGAAAAAATATTTTGGAATGATTCATCTCTGCAGTCGTCTTCTTGTTGATATAGTTGTTCCGGCTCCTCATGTTAATTTTTAAATTGTTTTATAAATGAAAAGATGGCTTTGTGACTTCAACAGAGTGCTTTTCTTGATTCTTACTCATAGTCATCCTGTGAGAGTTTGGTGGATCTAAGCTTGACTAATTAGGGCATGTCAGACAAAATAAGATGCTCAGATGAGTGTTTCTGTAAATCTTGCTGTGTACCGTAGCAGTGAAGTTCTATAACCTAGTAAACCAAAAGGATTTGAGCAGTGAGGCTGCCCATGTTTTAACTAAAATGTCTTGATTTCTACATGCACCAAAGATGAATCAGCATCTGTGCCTGCTGAATTTTATGGTGAATCTTTTGCAACTTTAAGCAAAGAAACCTTGAAGCTACTGTGTAATGGCCTCCAGCCATTACTGTGTTGACCCAGTGCTTGGTTGAACACAGCCTCATTGTCTGGGAAGCTAAGAGGAGTAAATGATAAACAAAGATGCAGAGTAGCTTCTTGCAAATCATACTTGTTCTTACCATGCTGTAAACGGGAACATGTGTAAAAAAGATAAAGGAAAAAAAAAAGATAATTCATTTTGTGTTCTCAGTTGTAATACAGAAAATAAATCACTGGTAATAACTCTGACTTTCTGAAAGACTCATCTTAAGATATTTTTCTGAAGTAGGGAGAGAAACACATGATCAATGGGTTTGGGCCTTTTTGCATAATTAGTGGCAAAATGCACGCACGCACACACACACACACACTCACTTACTTCGTCTGGCACAGCTTCAGTCTTCTTATTCACCAGCTGCTAAGTCATTTTCATATCCGTAGCTGCTTCCTCTGAGTGAAAACACACCTGCTCTTCTAGCATTGTATCCATTTATTGTTGGCTTCTTGGAAGCAAAAGATGTAAGAGAATTTTGGCTTGTATCAGAGATTTGAATAAGTGTGGGATAACTCAAAACTGCCGGACTCTTATGAAGCTATTATATGTTAATTTGTCTGTATTGATTACCGATTCCATTCAGTAATTACACATTGAGGGCCTAGAATTAAATGTTCTCAGTGGCATTTTGCTCACATTATTTTCTGTCTGTACTATTTGGAAAGACACTTATTTGACTAGGTTTCGATCGTTGCTATAGTGTTGCCACATACCTGCCAGTGGTCTTAAATTGCACTGCAGTTAGTGTATTGTGTATTAAATCAAATGGGAGAATTCTGCACAGAACTGTAAAATCATTCCCTGCAGTAGTAAGTACTTCATTTTACATCACAAAAAGGGAGATCAGGCAAAAAAGAATATTAAAGAAAAGCAACTCTTAATATGGGGAATAAACCCAGGAAAGATAAAGTGATACATGTTGGGTTAGTTGGGAGTAAGAAAACGAGGTACCAGAGGCCCTCCTTCCCTGGTGCTCGGCTCTGCCTTTCCATCCATACCCTGAAGTATGTCCAAATTGATGGGTGTTTCTAAAGCCCTCTTTTCTGAAGATTTGATCTACACTATGGCCTGGACTTTATAGAAGTGATCTTAAATTTCTGCTCCAAATTCTTCAGAGGCAATGGGCTGATAAAGTATTGTTCCATCAGTCTAATCCCTGATACATTTATATCTTCCAACCTATCTACTCCTACTTTGTTGACAGAGAGTAGGGTAGCTAAAGACAAGAATCACTAAAGGAGTTTAGGGTTATCGTACCAGCAGCTTCATGAGGCTTCTACAGCCTCTGGTACGTAACTTATTTCCTACACAGAGTATGGGGCTTGCTGAAAAGCCATGCTTTAAGTAGAACTGCTGACTCTGGGTAATACTCTGTAGTCCTGAATCCTTTCTAGGAGATGAAAACTCAATTTTGCATGGACTAATTTGGACAAATCACAGAGATTATATTTCTCCAGTCTCATGGCTACAATGATCTTTGGGTTCCAGCCTCCATTCTAACAATGTCTGCATATTTTATGTCACAGTGAGCAGTAGGTCATTCCCACTTTGCTGCTTTTGACAATCGGTTTTACTGACTGATTTTCTATTTTACTGGTGCCTAGAACCAGCCCTCTGAAGATACCATCCTTGCCAAAGGCAGCATCAGCTTTACCTAAACCATTTCTAACATATGTTTGCCTGTTATGAAGATCTATATTGGTGATAAAGATTTCACAGCCTCCCAAGGGACCTTCTGTTCTTTCTTACAGATTTTTTTTTTCTAAATCTCTAATTATTCTTCAGTTGAACCACACTTTCTACAAGGTACAATGTACAAACTGGACAATATGCTCCAGCTGAGGCTTTCCACCATAGTTTTCAACAAATGCATTCTGACTGTTTTATATCCTTAAAACAGGACAAAAAGTTAAGCTTTTAAACAAACTTGTTGAATTATTTGCTCCACTATTTTTCTCAGAATGAAAGTAAAGCAGAACAGTATGAAATTTCCTGTTTTTTTCTGTTCTCTCCTCTTAAAGATAAACATGACATCTGTCCTTTTTCATTCTTTTAGAAGCTCATCTGTTCTCCACAAGTTCTCAAAGATAATTGCTAATGGCTCCAAAATGTCTATATTCTGTTCTCTAAGTATTCTGAGAGGAATTTCTACAGGCCCAGCTGGTTTCAAAATATTTCATCTGAGTTTTCAGTCTAGCCTTTATTCTATCCCCTTGTCACTGATACTAATTATTTGAGCCAGCTGATTGAGGTTGACCCTTCTAGTGAAGAAAAGTAAAAAAAGTATCATCCTTTTCAACACCATCTCTAATCATCCTTTCTCTTCACTGAGTAGCAGATCTTTTTTCTTTGTCTTTGTCTTGCTATAGATGCATTACCAGAACACATTTTTGTTTCTATCTTGCTGTCTATCCTGTTTTGTGCCTTGACTTCTCTGAGTTTGCCATCTTTTTTACATTGTTGCATTATTCTTTTACAATCCTTAGCAATTTAACTTCGAGCAATTTAACTTAGAGTAGAAACTTTATTGAGCTTAAGGTAGTAAAAAAAAGTCTTACTGTTATTTAGCATCTTGGGATTTTTTAAAGCACATTTCTTATTTTGTCCCTAGCATTGGGGTGGTTTGTATTCTGTTCCCTTTTTCTAAATGAGATGGAAAATCTCTTAAGCTCCTTGATTTATTTTTTTCAAGGATCATAATGATGCCTGCATACTGGATTTAGGCACTCAAAATGTCTGTATAGGTCTTGTCCTGACTGATTTGCCAGAAGTCACTCTGTACTTTTGTGTTAGAGATGGGTCTGAAGCACAGAAGTGCCTTGCTCACATCAGTGAGCCTGATTTTTGATCTGATTAAAGCAGCATTATTTGGTTACTATCTGATTTGTGTAGGTTTATTTGTTTTATGCTCACAAATTGCCTTACTTACCAGCCCTCCTTTGCGTGCCCTTCATTGTCCTTGTTTATTTCTACATTGTCTTGGGGAAAAAAAAAGAATGAAAGAAAGAAAAAAAGTTTCAGTATGTATTTTTCCCATCTGGTTAGTCCAGCACTCTTCTTAATTAGTAAAATGCCATCCTGTCAGATTCTCTCCTGCCAGGAAGTCATTCAGCTACCAAATCACTTCTTCACCTCCATCATATATTTTAACATTTGAAAACAACAAAACTGTAAGATATCATATTCTTCCTTACAACAGAAAATGAAAAATCAACTACAGCATTGCTAATTAAGTGTAGTTTAGGATTAATTTGAATTTAAACCAGGCCTCATGGGATTTCAGAGCATGTATTCAGAGTGTCATAAAATATGTAGCAGCACTTCTCAATTAACCTTCATTGATTTGGGAACAGTAAAAAGCAGCACAAATAGGCACAACCTGTTCCTTACCCTTTCCCCAGTAGTTTATGCTCTGCCCAGACTGCTTTCCCTGCTCATTATTCCAAAGGCCAGCTCCTTCTTATATCTGGGCAATATTAGGCTGGATCAAGTATCACTGTATTCCCTTTCTTGAGTCTTAAACCTGTTTTGCCATTATTAAGCCACTTGAAGACAATGTATTTCTTATTAAATCATAAGCCTTACATTTGAATACATCAATTGTGTTACAAAAACATGATTACTGTGTTTCTCTTGCATTCTCCAAAGTGGAATACGAGCCATTTTAATATTATTATGTGGTTTAATAATTTATTTTAAAAATTGTTATGTCAATACAAATATTTAAATCAGTGAGTAACATCATACTGATTATAAGTAACAAGATTAATACATGCTAAATTTGTGTTCTTTAAAAAAAAAGTCTCACAGAGAAACCTAAAGTATATCTGTATTTGGAATATATAAACATATTTGGGTAGTTTGTAAGCAATTGGGACACACAGGAGAAAAATATGAGGTTACACACCTCCATGGATAATTTTTGTAGAATTTGCTAAAGAGGAATTCAAAAGGAGAGGATCCTGTGTATTAGATTATAGTATTTTTCTACCTTTGTTAATATTTTTGTAACTGCTACAGGATATATAACAAAATCTGTTTCTCTGAAATTCTATAGGAATTTTTGCTTTTACATGGAAGGAATTTGAAAAGAAATATTATTTATAACTACACCAACTGGGTATTTCTCCCAAAATATTTCTGCTGTATTCTGAGTCCTCTGTGGTGTGGGCTTTTCTATGTTTTCTGCCCCCCTGGCAGGTGTGTTGAGGTGAGCTTTAAATAAAATGGAGCAGAGGTAGGAAGGGTGAGGAAAGCTACTCAGAGAATCTTCTGTGCATAGAACTGGCTTCCTTAGGCATCCACTTGTAGTTGCTGTTGGAGTCTGTGAATCAATAAGGACATTCTTATGCAGGAACCTCTACTTAGGCGGAAGTAAGCAAGGACAGACAAGATGATTGTGGCTTAGCACTGGGTACCATTGACTCTGTAGATGTGGCTGTTCCAAGGTGTGAGAAAGCTGGGTAAGCCCATTGTATTGACATATCAGGTTTTTACATTTTATCACTGGTAGCTCAGCAGAGGATGAAAGCAATTATAGTTTTTCTTCCAGAGTGTAACTTGGTAAAAATGTTTTGTGCTAATGGAATAATACAAATTCTCTTTGTGTAAAGGCCACATCCATCGTGTGCAGCCAGGCCAAAATGTTATCAAACGTAACGCTAGTTCACCATAATTCTTATTTATGCTTCAACCCCAACTAAAGACACCGAAGATGCCCAGGCATCACGTTAGCAAATGAGCAGATCTTTCTTCTTGCTTCCAGCAACATAGCCATATAAGGTGTCGGCATTTCAGCCAGCAGGCAGAGACCCTGTGAATATTCCTCAGTTCCCTGAAGCTCTCCCTAGCATACTTACACTGTTCTCTCAGACTGGATTCACTCCAAGAAATAAGTATAGCGAAGCCAATATTTTAGAACATGGAAACAATCTCCCCCCAACTGGTCTTTATTAATCACTGTCTCTTTGGACAGCATTTTGCTTCCCTAAGTGTTTGTCAGATTTGTGCCCCAGGCATGCATACTTGAGAAATACAGTTTTATTTGGGTATTGAATAGCATAATACATCTCATTAGTTATAAGCTGCTTTTTCTGTCAGAACATAAGACCTATTAAACATGACTGTTGGGTTCACTCAGTGTCTGATCAGGACCTTGCTGCAAATCCCAATCTACTTGAGCAGACATATAGTAAAATGCAATGGGTAATACCTCATTATATCATTAGGAATAATGATAATAAACAGCGATAATGAATGTCTTGGCCTCTTTTATACTAAAAGAAATGAGAGTGTAATGTCTCACACCACAGGAAAAAAAGAGTAGTTGACAAGAGGTTAAGATGGGTATACAGTATAATGGAAAAGGTTAATTATGGACAGATGTCAGACACCAATTATTTCATCTATTATAGCAGCGTTCTGTTAAATTATAAATACAGCTTTCACTCCTATTCCTACCTTTGGCAGACAAAGAATATGCAAAGCATCTTAGGAATGGTCCTGTATATTGGGAATTTTTTTCCAACAAAACTGAGGAATGCTAAGTAAAGCTTCCTTTCTTTCAGCCAGGCATTGTCTGTCTTGCAGCATGCACTGGCGTTTTTGTTTGTTCTTTCGCCCCCAAAATCATTTATATTCCTAGTAGATCCTCCTGTCTTCATCCTCTGCTGCTTCTGCATGGCTTGTAAGAGTTTCCCATTTTTTGCTCTGCCTTTGCCCAGATTCCACCAACTCTCTCTAATTCAGCTGCTCCTTCCCATTCTGCTGCTTACACCTCAGAAGCCTCCCAGCCTTTGAATTCTATGGCCACCATGACTTCTCCCAGTTAGATACTTCTTCACAATGGCTTGCATATGTTTCTAGCATATGTATTCTGACAAACACCAGCCCCATAGACTGGCAGCATAGAGAAGCTTCACTGGTGCTTGAGATAAGGAAACAACATGTTCTTCTTTTGCTACCTTAATACTTCAGTAGAAAAGCAAATGAAATTGAAAAGTTGTGAAAAAAGTCATACTGAAAGCAGGAATTTGCTTGCCTTTAAAGAGCTTTCCAAAGAGGAAGAAAAATGATAAGTTGAAGACAACATTGCTGTAAAAACGGATGCATAGGTGCAGATATATGTGGTGAGATCATTTGTACCTAGATGATGAATCTGATTTTTAAGCTAGCAACCTGGAAGGAGCCATGACTGTTTTCAGCTTTGAGGTATTTCTAAAGAGTGGCTGCAGTTGTAAAAAGACAAATCCTATTTGCCAAGATGCAGGTTTACTCTTGACTGTAAGAATAATAAAGGACACTGGGAAAATTTATGGAAAATAGAAAGAGAAGAGTCTTGAAGGAAATTCCAGCAGCGATAGAAAGTAAAACAGTAAAAGGTAAAAGAGAACTTGGGTTCTGGCCTGCATAATGCTAGCTACCTCTCTGGCCATCCTTACATTTTCCCTGTCATGCAAATTTTTCACTTGCTGATCTCACCCCCTCCACAACATTCAGGGTAATATTCAGACTGAATCTTTAAATTCACTCAGCATTCAGAGTATATGAGGTTGGATTTTTAGCCAAATTGTTGTTGTTTAAACCTGTATGTTTTCAAAACAAAATGAGTTGAAAGCAACATCTGTCTACATTCTTTGGATGTCTGAAGACCCTACAAATGTCAGCCTGGCAGCAAGGGTAATGAATATACAATGATTGTATTACCAGATTTATTTATTTTATTAGTTTATTTCTCTTCCTTATCTCCACCCCTATTTCATTTTGACATCTGAATATGTTTGGCATTAGGGTAAGGTTAAAAAAAACCCATCAAAGAGCTTGGCTAAGATTGACTGACCCGCTTCTGAGAAAACAAGAACTGACCTGAACTCTTTTTCATTGATTAAAAAGTATGGCATTTACCTGAAGCTTATTGAACTCATTTGGGATTTTTCCCATCTGTGTTGCAGGTACCATTTCCCTATTATTTTAAACTTTTCTCTTGCTAATGCTTGAAGATGAGCATGCATACATAGGTAGTAAGCATGTCTCAGATAGCAGCTACATAAATAATACAAAGAATAAAAATAGCTTACTGGAAAATAGAAAAGCACTCAAAGATTTGAAATGCTGTCAAATTTAAAAGGTGTTTTGGGAAATTATTAAAAATGTGGTTCTCTTATGACCTTCATTTTCATATTTTTTATACATGTGTATAATAAACCAGCATGATTTCTTAAATACATTGTTTGGCATTTGGGTTCACCGTATGTTTTTGAATATCAAAATGATAGAGATTCCACCTCAACACTTTTTTATTATAATGTACTTTGAACAGAACATTACAGATGGTGCTCCTTGATTGCTCACAAAATTTCAGGGTTGTACTTTTCCGAATAATTCTCTAAGTTATCTAATAGATTTCAAGACTTTGTGTCAGGTCATTGAGGCAATGGTGAACTTCCAGGTGAAATCCAGAGTTACTTAATGATAAGGAATAACACAGAACTCTGTATGTTCTCTCTGTGGAAGATATTCTCAAACTGATCAGATTTTGCATCAATACAGTCTTGTAATGTGGATTGTCTCTTGTCCATTCATAATTTCACAGATCCTCCCTACCCATTCATAATCCCATAACTTCCTTTTGGCAACTCAAGCCCCAAAAGAAAGTATACAGGAGGAGTGATCATGGACAGGCTATCATGGGGGAATACTGAAGCATTGCTTGGGCATGCAAAGGTGGAATTAGGAAGACCAGAGCTGAGCTAGAGCTGAAACTGAAAGGGTTGTGAACAGAAAAAAAAAAAAAGAAAAAAGAAAAAAGCCAAACAAACTTATGTGGGTACACTGGCAGCAGAAGGAAGACCTGGGAAAACATTGCCCCTCGATGAATGGGACAAGCAATCTAATAATGAGGGTGAAGGCTGACACCAATGCAGTCTTTTTTTCTGTCTTTATTGGCAAGGTCTGCTCTCAGGCCTTGTAGATCTCTGATCCTAGCAACAAGGTTTGGGGGAGAAAGTTACTGCCTGCAATAGGCAATTGATCAGAATCATCTTGGGTAAATTGGGTGTATGTAAATCCATAGGACAGGTGGGATTAATCTCGTGGTGCTACAGGAGTTGGTTGTTGTCAGTGTAAGGCTTTTCTAAAAAAGCTGTGCAGAGCTGTGATGATTAGGGAAAGCTCCTGATGACTAGCAAAAAGGCAAATATTATGCCCATCTTCTGAAAATGCAAGGAGAACAGTCTGGTAAAATATGGACCCGTATTCCTGCCCAAAGTATAGGAACAAATTATTTATAGACATGTCATTTCTAAAGAGATAGGATGACTTGTTCTAAACCACAGATGTTCATAAACCTTTATTATGTGTTTGAGTAAAAGGGTTTGGGCTCTTGATTTTCTTTCTATCATACTTCTTCCTGCAAAAATTCCTTTGAAAATGTCTCTGTGCTACACCTGACTTCCACAATGAGTCTTTTCCAAAGAATATTGATGGCCAGGGACTACCAACGTAGCGTGATTAGGAGGGCATCAGCTTGGATATAACTTGCCCCTCGAACTGTAGGTTCAGCTCCTGGCATTGTTCAGTAAATCATTTGCTTGGTCTAGAAGAAAGTTATGGAATTAATTTTGGAATTTGGATTAAGGATTACAAAGCAGAGCTAGCAAGGAGAGAGAGCAGGTTCTGTTTTGGTTTGAAGAGTGATATTTTTCCTTCTACTTAAGAGGTGATGGACCCAGGTTTACTTGTCTCTTTTTCTGTATTCCTCTTTTCCACCAACCACAGACGGGTAGAGCAGCATCTGCAACTTCAGTTTAGCTTCCCTTTCTTTTGGCAACAGTTGGTGTGGTTTCTCTTCAGAGCTAGGACAGCCTTGTGCTTGCTAAGGTGCTTTAGGGTGATCTTAAAATTATTGAGCTCGATGACACCTTAAATTAATGTTTTCTTTTAAATTCTTTGAACTAGTACTCTAGACTTCTCAGAAATAGGTAGTTCTTACCAAAAGGCTTTCCTATTGCTCCCTGATCCAAGCAGTGAGCCAGCATTTGAGACCTTGTATGATTGGTTGTTATGAGTTAATTAATGGATAAAAATGTTTTGGGGCTTATCGTTTTGTTTTCTGGTCAAGTAATACAAAGTCTTTTTTTTTCAGTCCATGCTTTATGAATAAACAAAACCAGACAGTTATTTGCTAGCAGTTTCTGCCTCTGACTTCTCAGTTACCCCTGCTTCCCAAAGTAGCTGCCTTGACTCCCTTCTAAGGCTAGCACATGACTGTCCCACACTTTGCTCGCCTTTTTCTGCTCTTTTAAAAATCTGCAGCCACTCCAAAGAGGAACCTTGACTTATAGCATCACTGCTCATCAGATCTGTGTACAATCTAGTGCCATTTGTTTCCATGATAGTTTCTAGCCATCTCATTAAAATGCTTCTTCCAATTAGGGTAACCAAGAATTAATTGACTCTAATTAGGTTTCTGTTTGCTTGAAGATCAAACAGAGGCTTGATGACTTTATGATTTCCAGTGGAAATATATCCTAAACATTTCTAGCACACAGAAATATGCATAGGTCCCACTTCCCCACAACTAACAGAAACTCTCTATCCCTCTTTGCTTTTTCTGATTTTTTTTCTACTCTGGTAATTTAACATGCAGCAGTAGAGGGGTATAAACCCTGCTTTGTACCATACTCTGTCTTGGTGCTTGCTACATTCTCTGCTTTCTTTGCCTGTGCTCAGTCTACCAATATTGGTGATGATAACAACTTCTCCTGGCCACAATGTGAAAGAAAGGTTTGTGGTTTATTCACAAGGGAATCAAAATGTTTGATCATTCTGTTCACTATTTGTCATTGACTTTTTGGCGCTCTCAGAAATATTTTACCAAGTTTCCCCATCATCACTATCACCTGGCCCACACCTTTGGTACTAGCAGGGAAACCTTCAGGCAGATTTCCCTGTACCAGTGAAGTGTCCTCAGAAGACTCCTCATCAATAGTGCTGCAGATAAGTGTCCAAGCTATGCCTGACTTCACAGGATAGGTGATAATGGTGTTATAAAGGTATTGTATGGTAAGTTTGCTGGCTATGTGCAATCTCATGCTGACTCATTAAGGTGCTTTTGAAAAGATTTCCTTTACACTCATCAAGCCTCAGAATCATCTGTTAAGTATGAGTTATACTGTAGAGAGAATTATGCATGGTACTTTATAATTTCTTCTCAATACAGCAACTTATTATATAATTTTGTATTTTGACATTTAGAGAACTTTTTTGTTATTTGCAAATACCTTTTTATGCACATTATAATACAAGCTCTTACTGATTATTCATGACATACCCTTGGATATTGCTGTTATTTCTGCTACCTACACTGAAGCCAAATCAGTTATTTAGAAGCCATGGGGATTGTGACATTAATTAAAATATTAAACAGTCTAGCTCTATCAAAGTGCTTGATCCTGTGAACTTTCCCAGGTGAGTCATTCTTATTTATACAGTTAAGCTAAATGTAAAGAACGGATACTACATTTGCAAAGCTGTGAGCAATTCACGCATGTATATTTCTTTTAAAAAAGAAAAACACATGGATCACAAACCATATGGTATTCTTACCTCATCTGTCATTCATTAGGTTGTGCTTGTAATGTTAAAACTTTATGTACAAGTTTTCTTCAGCCTCAATGAACTGGAGATTTTTAGGGCCCTCTGTATTAGAATAGTCACAAAGGATGTTTTACAACTACATTTGTGTGTTCTAACTCAGGGAACTCTAACAATTATCAGTAATTCAGAGACTGAACATCTGCTTTCTTATTTGAAGTTATATTGCTTCCATGAGTCTTGCTTTGCTGAAGCTTCTGTCCAGCTGTAGCAATGTCTGTTTTTCAGGGGAGAAAGTAGTATTAGAAAACTACTGTCATGATTTGAGTTGTCTTTCTGTATTATTTTATTACTGAAAATAGGAAGAACCATTCGCTGTACACTGCATTATGATGAACTCTGAATGAAACAGTTAATAGGCAATTTATTGTATTGGTCACAAATCTAAAAGTTTGTTAGGAAGGATAAGGAGAGTTTTCAGATTTGAGTTTAGTAAATATGGCCAGTGAAGTTTAGCTCTTGAAAATTCCTGACTGATACAATACAGAAATACTTAAGTGGTCTTTTAACAGTTGTTTATTTGTTTATTTATCTATTTACCCTCAGTCTAACACTGTGGTTTAGTGTCAGTAAGTATTTGAAAGAATGTTACTAGGATTGCAAAAGTACCTTTTTTCAGCACAAGTAACACATGGGGTGGGTAACCACAGTGGGAAGTCCGTTGTGTGGGTATATGCTGAACTGCAGGAAGAGGTGCAATAGAAAGAAAACCTATAATCCAAGCATGTTTGCACAAAAGCAATAATTAATAGAGAAAGGTTCTACTATAAACCATGGATTTTCATAAGAAGCTGTCCTATTTCTTCAGAGATGGCTTGTCTCTAAGTACCTTTGTTTCTATATTTCGACTGGAAAATCCCGTAACATCTTGAATAAACAAAAAAAGCAAAAACCAAAAAACCAAACAGAAAGAGCAAAAAGAACTGAGGTCCTGTAAGATACAAGAAAGTAAAGGTTCCATATCCGACAAAAGGAGTGAAGATAAAAAAAATGATATGTAGTTTGCTAATGGGCAAGTTTCTTATGGTCAGGGTCCCTTTTTTCCCAGTAATGTGCTCAGGTCAGGCCAAATAGCTAAATTTCACTTGATACAATAAAATGCTGCCAGGTCTCCCCCCATTTATTCCATAGCACACTTACTGGATTAGTCCAAACTCCTCTACTCAGATCTGGTAGATCTGGCATATGGGCTACCAGCTGCCTATAAAACACTGGTTATCTTCATTTTACAGCAGGAAAAAAGCCTTTTTTAGTTAAGCATTATATATATTCTATCAGCATGCCTATTTTTATTTGAGTTTCTCTCTTACCTCTCAACATTTTTAGATTTTAGATCATGAGTTTTGAATTGTTTTGAACTAAACAAATGGAAATATCATTTCAACAGTATGCTGCAGCTTAAGTTGTCATGTTCTGACCTATGAGAGGGAGAGAGAGGAGGAGAACATCCTACCTATCCCACAGCATTCATCTGAGACAACTAAGGATGTTTCTCAAACACTGAGTGAGGACAAAGTAAGTTCAGGGAGAGCTGGCTGACCAGAAGTATTGGCAGAAGCTGAGGAATGCTGGTTACTGCTACTATATTCACAAGGCTTTAAAGCCAAGTAGCCATGAGAGAGTCAAAATTTCATCTAAACTTTTTGCTATTTCTTGCTAATGTGGTTCTTGTCTGACTTTTTTCAGTGATGAGCATCCACTTAGAAGCCTGGTACCATTTCTAGAATGTATCTAACAGAATAATACTAATACATTTTTATTCTTCCAGGAATGCAGAAATTTATGTACAACTTACTACAAATATAAAACTTTAAAGCTTTCTTCTTTGGGATTGTGATGCTATCATTTTTGTTATTGGACATAAAATTGTTAGTTACATTGCCTGTTCAAAGACTGCTTAAAGTTTCAGAATGGCAGATGGGTGCTTTTTTAGCCTTACAATGAGAAGTAATAAGCAGCAGTACAACACTCACTAACAGTTTTCTGTATTTTTTACTGAAATAACAACTATAGAAATATCAGTATCCATTGGATTTGTTCATCTGCATCTCCACAGGCCATAGATGTCCTTGGCCTCTTTTTTTTTTTTTTTAGCAGATGCCAGCCACAACTGCTTTTTCATCCACTTGTTCTGTAGTTATATATTTCAAACAGATTTTTAAATGGATCTCATGGCCTAGTGTGATAATTTAGAAAATTTATATAACACCCCCCCACCCCCTCCGGTGTTTTAAACAAATAGAAATGATAGAAATAAAACATTATTCCTTAGCTAATGTATTCTTATACTTTTTTCTGTGTAATTGTGTGGGACAGATTTTGCAGGAAATTATCCTCTGGATATCAGATCTTTAGAGATACATGGGCTTGAAATTAAGAAAAAAGCTGATTAAGTGAATATATTTTCTCTTCTAGGGGTGGGAGTACTAACCAAGCAGACCTAGCCATAAAGATGAGTTATGATGAACTATTATACTTATTAGTATATTAGCATTATATTTAGGATCACAGAGTAATTTAGGCTGGAAGAGGCCCCTGAAGATCATTTAGCTCAACCCCATTCTCAAAAGCTGGGCCATCTTAAAAGTTAGATATGGTTCCTGAGGAACTCATTCAGTTAAGTTTCAAAAATCTCTCTCAAAAAAAGGGTGATTCCACAACTTCTTTGAGCAGCCTGTTCCAGTGCTAAATCACTTCTCTAAACCTCCGAGCTATGAGCTTGCTAACATGGCTTCATCACTACAAGTGCACGACTGCTAGGACTTATGTTCAACTCGCTCACCAGGATCCCAAGTCCTTTTCTGCATAGATGCTATCTAGCAAGTTGGTCTACTGTTCCTTCTCCCCTCCACTCCCAACTTCTCCATTCCTTTCCCCATAACACTTCACTCAGGGTTTTTTTTTGTAAGGAAAAACTTATAATGTATGTCCTCTCTCCGCTATAATATTTCTTGTTAAGCTTGTGGGGTTGTGAAGGATTGCAAGGCCTATGCATTTTGGTTTTTGTTGGTGGATCTTCCAAAAGCCACTGATCTGAAGGTGCTCAACCACCTCACTGAAGATGAAATGGGAGCCTTCTTGTCCTCATGAAGAAATACATAAAAGTTCTGAAGGTGTAAAATTTATTTTTAATTTGAAATGTAAGAACTATTTCAATAAATTCTAGAAATGGTCCTTGGTTTCTTCTGTCACAATTCACCTTCTATGTATTTTGTATATGTAGTGCTAAAAGTGTTTAGGACATTCATCTTACAACCTACATAGCAAATATAGTCAGCATACCACTAAAACCTTCCAAATAATTTTACTTATGGATAGTGAAATGGGGACAGTGTAAACATTATAGGAATAAGAGCATTCCATGTTGCAGTGGTAGAAAAGGAGCAGAAAGGCTATTGAACTAATTGTATGATAAGTTATTAAAAGAACTGCGATGGTGACAGATGGAAATAAACACTGCTGCATGAATAATAATCATGTTTTTCCCTACTCAAAGATCAACTCTAGACATTCTGTCTGAATTAATTTTCCTTTAAATTAACAGAAAAAAACTAAACAGAAAACAAAAGGATTAATGAAATCCCTGCATATGTCTTCTCTGTAATATGCCGTATTAACTTTCCCTCAAAAATTGAGGCTACCCTTGTGTACAGAACATTTAGAAATGTAGATGTATATGATATAAAGAGCAGAGAGAAATAACATACCTCATTGCATCAGTAAGTATTCAAAGAATAATTGCAGCTAAAAAAACCCCCTACAATAAAACCAAAAAAAAGCCTTCCCAAAACCTGTAAAAAAATGGATTTCTCAGAAGATATTAGTTACAAGAAACAGAATTACATTCTGCACAGAAATTATGGTCATATGGAAATAGAAGCCACATACTGATACCTTTAAGTACACTAGTACTCCCCCTCTGCCTGTATAAATAAATGACCCTCACTTGCTTATTCTCTTCTTCTCTTCACAGTTTCTTCAAATCAAATTAAGATTTTCAGGACAACCAGTATTGTTTTCTGTGTAATTTTTTTGTGCAGTCTGAAGTCTCAAAGTCTGAGACCTCGAGTGTGCTGTCGTAACAGAAATAAGAACTGCAGTAGTAATCATGCTAACAAAGTAGGGGGGTTATTCTGTAATTTTTACATAAGTGTGATTCACATTGATTCTGAAATAAGTTCTGCCAAAAAGTGATGAATACAGAATTAAGTGGGTGGTACTTCAAATGTTCCCTATCAGCTCTTTTGTTTTCCAGCTGCCAAGGTTTATGCGTTACTTATTTTGAAGTAGGAACTTCTTTATTTTCCGTTTTGTAAAGCACTAAGCATATTCTTTGGCCTAAATAAATAATGATTTCTAAAATAGTACTATACCTCAGACTTTGGCTTTCAGAGACACACTGATCTTGCTTGTATTGCTAGAGAATGGGTAGTTCAACTCTGATTAGTTGTATTGCTATGTCTTTAACCTGTGAGCTTAAACACCTGAAACTATTTTAGTTTCTGAATCGAGCAAAGCTTGTCCTATTGCTAAAAGCATGTACTCAGAGGTCTGCAACAATTCTGGGTTTTTGCTAAGTAATTAACATGATTTTTCCCAAGTTTTACATATGGCAGGCATACTTGTAAACATACCCTATGATGCCTTTTTTATTGCTGAATTCTTAGCTGAGCTACAGTTTCATATACATGTATTATTTTTATATGATAGCCATTATGATGACATTCATATTTTAGTATTACCTAAAACCATACCAATGATCTGAATGTGCTCTGAAAATTTTCACAACTATTCAGTTATAAATAATATAAATAACTATTCAGTTATAACAGTGTTCAGCTGTGTGTTGGTACTCAGACAAATTCAAGTCAGGCAAACCAGTTTTCTGAAAACACAACCAATACCAAGCCTTCCCTGCTCAGTCTGTCATGGGATAAAGGTTCACACAGGCTACACTTGCAGTGTCAGTATAGCAAGAGAGTGAAGGCCTTTTCAGAGGTATGGCTGAAGAACAGTCATGTATTAGAAATCAAGGTGAGAATACCTCTGGGGACAGACTAAATGAGAACTGAATCCAGTATGTGTAACTGACCCTCCGGAGAAATTTAGCACTGTACTGAATGCCAGCTGGGACCTGGGCACTAAACTGTGAGAATTAGGTATTGAATAGATGCTAGTTGCTTATTCATCTTGCAGAAGCCTTCCTCTCTAATGCAAGTTTCATTCTAAAAGCAGCATGGAAGTCTCACACTGCTTTTGTGCCCTGCAAGGTTCAAATGTTGAGTTTGTTACTCAGTAGCTCTTACTTCAGTCAGCTTTTTGGAAGAAAAAAGCGAGCTGTCTTCAACAAGATTCGGCTAGGTAGTCCATTAGAATTCTGTGGGTAATTTTTATAGATAGTTAGACATGCTAGAGATGTAATTTTGAGAAACCAAGAGCTTAAATAGTCATACTGTCACCACAGGCTATAAATAATCTCTTTTTTAAAAATAGAATAGTCTTCATTACTATTCAGCACCAGGATTAACTTTCCCTGTGACCCTGTAAAAATTCTTTTTTCCTCCTCATCTTTCCCTTCTCCAGCTTTTCCTTTGGCTGATGTTTCATGCTTAAGCTCTCAATTTAATTTGTTTGTTTTATTTTATGTGTCTGTGAGGGGAAACCCTAAGGAGGAAAAATCCCAGCAGATGAGGTCAGCTTGTGACCACCACGATCCCTGTTAAAACATAATAATGCCTTGACATCATGCAGACACCCTTGACACCCACCCATTTTAGGACAGCCTCACATTTACCAGTGCTGCTAGTTCCTGCAGTACATTAAGCCTCCCATTGCTATTTCTGCACAATAAAAAAATTGCCGATCTGTAAAGCGATCCATTCGTAATTAAAGTAGAACTATAATGCATTTTCCCCACCTCCCACATACCTATTTTTACCACTTTCCTTGTTCTGACTCACAGAAGATGGGAAGGGAAGTGCTGGGGCCTTGCCTAACATTCAGTGTCCCCGGAAACCGCTGCCATCCCACTCGGTTTGCCTCTGCACAGGAAGTCGTGTGCGAGCAAGCTGCTGCCATCATGCGCTGCAGACTGGAGTGTGTCTTTGCCCAGGATCCAGCTCCTAAGAGCAATACTGAGTCCTCAGAACTCGATGTATTCCAACTAATTCAGGTGTTTATGCTAATGTACTGTATCTTTGAGCTAGCTTTTCTCAGAGGGCTTTAAGAACTGAAGTACACAGATCCCACAATGGCAATCACAATAGGTGAGACACTACATTTGGGAAGTACAATAATGAAGAAGGGGACAGCACATTTACATAACTAAAAGTGGCAGTGTCTAAAAATTGTTGTCTAAAAATCTGTGTGTCTTTTACATTTTAGGTGTTTCCCTCCCACAAGGTTAGAAGCTTAGATACTCAAAGTTACTAAATTCCCAGGTTCCTCAGAGAAAGCTTTCTTTCTCCCATTTCTTTCCTCTTCCTAAGAACCTATGCTCTATTTCTGTGTTTTACTGTGTAAAACAGACACCGGGAAAAGAAGCGGTCTTGCAGATTAGGGACCTGAATGCAGGTCTGCTTTCTCCCATAGAAGTGCTCTTATCAATAGTCTCATCAGGTTCTTGCTTATAAATTTCGTTAGTGGCTCCTAGAAACTTGTAGTAAGCAGGAATCATGCCGAAGCTCAAGCCTCTTTGCTCAGACCTCACAGGTACTCTGCAGAAATGAAATTGTTCTAAAGAAATAATCCTGGAAGGGAAGACCCACTGTCTTGATCCATTTCTGATTTCAGTCCTGATCGTGGAATCAAAGCTCTTACCTTCTCGTCTTTTAGCCTGGCTTCCTACTGGTGATCATCCTGCCTAGATCTCTTCCATTTATGCCTGCTCCTCACCTGGTCTTTTCTGGTTGACATGACTGACTTTTGCCTATCTTTTTGCTTTTTCAATTTATAACAATGAATGTGGACGCTCTAGCACCCAAACTGGGCCTTGTATTTGTCCTTGACCATTCTTTGCTTTGAACTGCTGCTTCCCTTGTTCTCTCCATTTCTTGGCTTTGAATCACCCTGGCTGTTGTGCATGGTTTGTGTCTGCATATCAGATCCACCCCAGGCCTAGCCATGGAGACGTTCTGAGAGTCCGCAGCCCAAGCCCATAATAGCGAAGTAGATAGGTGTCATGGTTTAGTCCCAACTGGAAACTAAGCACTATGCAGCCACTCACTTGCCTCTCCACTCCCCCAAGTGGGATGGGGGAGAGAATTAGGAAAAGAAAAAAATCCCCAAACTCATGGGTTGAGATAATAACAGTTTAATAGGACAACAAAAGGAGGAGATAATAATAATAACAATAACAACAATAATAATGATAAAGGAATATACAACAAAAGTGATACACAACGCAACAATTGCTCACCACCTGGTGGTCGATAGCCCATCCCCAAGCAGCAATCCCCAACTCCCCTCAGCTTATATACTTATGTCTTATAAGCCTGATATTGGAATGAAATAGCCCCCTGGACAGTTTGAGTCACCTGTCCTGACTCTGTCCCTCCCAGCTTCTTGTAGAGATGAAGCTGGGAACATAGGTGCAGTATCAGAAACCGAAAAATTGCTTGAGTTGATATAAACAATTCCTTAGCAACAACTAAAAGCATTTGTATTTTATCAATATTCTTCTCAGCACAACCAAAACGTAGCCTCATACTAGCTACTGTGAGGAAAATTAGCACTATCCCAACTAAAATCAGCACAATAGGCTATGTGGTGCTGAAGTCATTCTGTGGACCTGGGCAGGACTTTTGGTATTCATATACCAAGACAGCAAAAGAACATGTTAAGGTGTATATTTTTATAAAATTCTTATTGATTTTGTCAAATGGATGTCACTCTTATTACACATTACAGCCACATTACAGCCATTTCAGGCAACTTGAAAAGCTTATGAAAAAATATTAGACACTTCAAGCTAATAACAATTTTGAAGGTCAACTTTGTGGAAATGGGGTGAACTATATTCCAAAATATGATGTAAATTGAACCATGAAATAGAAATTGCAATTTCATTAATTTAACAAGTAATTAACTCATCTTTCTTTCTAACTGTGATATATCATTAATTCTAACTGCAGTATTTTTTCTCATTAACTGATGTCCATATGTATCATGTGAATATTCACAGGATTTTGGACAAGAGTGTTTAACTGGTTTTCAGATATGGTGCAGAAGACCATTAGTGCATACATTCTAAATGTAACAACTGCAAAATACAAAACTAAATGTGGGCCCTTTTTGGAAGGAAACAGGAGACCTAGTTACCAGGGTATGGAGAAGGCTGAGGTACTCAATGACTTTTTGCTTCAGTCTTCACTGACAAGTGGTCAGGCCACACTGCTCAGGATGCAGAAGGCAAAGGCAGAAACTTGGAGATGGAAGAACTGCCCACTGTAGGAGACCAGGTTCGAGTCCGTCTAAGGAACCTGAAGGTACACATGTCTATGGGACCTGATGAGGTGCATCCATGGGTCCTGAGGGAACTGGTGGATGAAATTGCTAAGCCACTATTCATGATATTTGAGAAGCCATGGCAGTCTGGTGAAGTTCATACTGACTGGAAAAGGGGGAACATAACCCCCATTGTAAAAACGGAAAAACAGGAAGACTTGGGGAACTACAGGCCAGTCAGTCTCCCCTCTGTGCCTGACAATATCATGGAGCAGATCCTCCTGTAAACTTTGCTAAGGCACATGGAAAATAAGGAGGTGATTGGTGACAGTCAGCATGGCTTCACTAAGGGTAAATCATGCCTGACAAATTTGGTGCCTTCTAGTACCTGAAGGGGCATACAACAAAGCTGGAAGGGGACTTTTTAGAAGGGCCTCTACTGACAGGACAAGGGGCAATGGATTTAAACTGAAAGAGGGTAGATTCAGATTAGACCTAAGGAAGAAATTCTTCTACTACGAGGGTGATGGGACAGGTTGCCCAGAGAAGCTGTGAATGTCCCCTCCCTGGCAATGTTCAAGGCCATGCTGAATGGGGCTTTGAGCAACCTGGTCTAGTAGAAGGTGTCCCTGCCTGTGGCAGGGGGGTTGGAACTAGATGGTCTTTAAGGTCCCTTCCAACCCAAACCATTCTATGAGATGATATGATTCTATGATATAATATTCTGTCAAAAGTTTTAATCACAAATCAGAAGATTTTGTTATTTGCATTTATTTGAGGAGTAAAAGTAACAATGCTTCCTCTTTCTTGATGTACTGTACACGGGTATTAGTCAAATTCTGTATGAGTTGTTGAAGAGAAGTTCAGAGCTTACTCATATTAAATGCAAGTTGCTGTCTTATTATGGTTATTTTATGTTCCTTGAAATTTTTGAGATTGCTGAGGCTTGAGTGAAGACTCTGCTTCTCTGGCATATGAAAGAAGTTATACTGAAATGCTGTTCCAACATATAGGATTTAAATACTTATTATTAGTGGACATCTAATTTGTATATATTGCAATATACATTTTAAAAATAAAATATTTAAAATAATGTCACTTGCTTATATCTGCCAGGACTTCATACCCTATGTTCTCCCATTTTCTTTCCAAGGAAAATGTAATCAAGCTTGCATGTATTACTGCCCTTTAAAGCCTAAAAACCTCTAAGTTTCCTTTATATTAAGAATTTCAGTCTTCCCCCTGAGACTTTTTAGGAATTGGAGAACTGGCAAAATGTTGATATCACCAGAGAGTGATATTGGAACAATTAGATGAAGGACTTTCTAGTTGCAACTTGTACTTTTTGGCCAGAGGGAGAGGATGTCACTTGAACAGTGTAGAGAGTAAGCAGATTTTGTAAGATGTCCTCCAGTGAAATTAAAGATCAGGAGGTAGAAACACAAGGATTTTTTTTTTTTTTTTAACTTTTTGTATATGACACACCAAAAAAAGGAAAAAAAGAGAAAGAACAATTTAAAATGCAGATTATATTTAAAGAATACAGCTTTCTGTTCTTGTTTGGTGTATTAACAGCCTTCTAAGCTTTGGGAAGAGTCATCCTGAGCCTTGAAATCACGTTTTAGGAGAAAAATAGATAAATCCCAAATATCCCAAAGTAACTAATCTTTCAAAGCAGTATGAAGGATACAGCTGTAATGTTTCAATATTTTAAAATCACTTCCATCTGACGTGGTTCAAATCCATCCATGACTGTCAAGTGGACACAGGAAAGTAGAGAGTGACTCTCTCTTAATTCCCTTTAATTCTGAGGTCTAATTGCCCAGCTTTATCAATGCAAAGTCCAAAAGGCAAAGACAATTTACTACATATGCTGAAAAAATTATCAGCACAGAGCCCATCTCTTCGTTTGCCAAGAGATTGACCTGAATTTTGCAGAGCTGTCCTATGTGCCTCTGGAATTCAACAAAAATAACTGCAATTAATATCTCTTCTGCCATATGCCATCTCACAGTAGAAGAATATTTTATTATTATCTTGTTTAAAATTAGGATTTAAAATTGATGATCTTTTAGAAAATAAAAACATTTTTCATGGCTGGCAGGAGGTGCATAAACAAATGTATGAAGACCAGTTGTGTTCAATTTTAACACAACTCAGATAATTATGCAGAACTAATTAATTCAAAATCTGTTTAATAACAGTAGTCTGTAGCTCAGCATTTAATTTCAGAGGCATTAAGGAAGGCTTATCACCTGCTTTCTTGGTGCATTTTAGCTCAAAGGCAAATCAATAGGCAGAGTATGGAAAAAAATGCCATTCCCACAACTAACAGTTTACAGCACTTGTAAGAACTTTTAATAACTGTTGCCAATTAGTTTTCCTGGCTTAAACCAAAATAATTTCTCAATGGAAATGGGATGTGTTAAAACATCAACATTTCTACTTCTAATGCATAGAAAAGCTATGTGGAAATGAAATTTGAATTACAAAGAAATATTTAAAGAAAGTAAACAATTGTTTAAGCATAGGCTATCATTCTTTGCAAAATATTCATTGTGCAGTACTTGTAGAGTGTTGTGGATTGATTAAATCTACCTGTTGAAGAACTGTGCTGCTGCTGCTATTGCTTTCATTACTCTGTCATGAAGAGCAATGACTTCAAATTCTGGTTTTGCTGCCTTTTTTTTTTTTCTTATGTTGTTCTTTGAGGCCCAGGTTTTCATTCACTATTACTGGTACTGCATTAGAAATGTTGACTAACAAAAGTAGAGGTATACAAAGCGCTTCCCATGGGTGTTATTTTACAATTTTTCTCCAAGTTTGTAGTATATTCTAATATGGGAAAAGCCTGATGTCTGGTAGGATATTCAGTGTGTTACTTCTTCTGATGCAGTACAAACCCGAGAGGTTTGTATTTCTGTTCATCAGTATACCCAAAGTATTATTATATGGAAAAAAAAAATCCATATTTTCATTTATCTAGGCTGCAGAATACCAAAATAAGCTTCAAGATGTGCTTGTGGAGTCTTTTCACAGAACCCAGTTCCCAGTGTCTTTCTAAATACTTATCCTGATTGATCCTGTAGCTATGGCTGCATAAGTACAATAGTTTCTTAGAGAATCCGTAGATGAAACCCTGTTCCTAATGAAATCAGTGGCATAAAGTGATTCCTACATAACTCAGAGACCTACAAAAGGTGAATGCCATGATCCTGCAGATATTCATAGGCTGTACTGACTATATGTAAGATTAGCCACATACGCAAATGTTGGCAAGGTTTGAGCCACTGTCAAAAAGCTATTGTTGTACTAATGATTTAATTTTTTTACCAAATCTTCCACTCCTTCTTACACCTGTTGGTAACTGCTTGTTAGTAACTCATTCCCTTTTTTGGAATATACTTCCTCTCTAGAGAGATCAGTGCTTATGCATGTTTATTAACAAAATTGTGGGCTGAGGTACCTTTCTATTAATATTGACAAATCTTATTTAAACAAAGTTTTGGAAAAAAATTTCATTGTTTCATCAGTGTTTTTTTGTTATTGATCTGTAGCAGAGAAGAAAGTCCAGCTCAAGGAGATAGAAATACAGACTAGCTGGATTTTATTGCAGATATGAAGCACATTCCCTTTTCCAGATAAACTATATTTACTTATATATTAGTCATACCTTTAAAATTTACAGAACAAAGCACAAAAAGAATTATGCACTGTGTTTATTGTAGTAAAATATGATAAATTCAGCATGAAAAAGATTAGGTAGTTCCAAAAGTACACATTGTATTGCCTGCTCACAAGAAACTATAGGTAAAATGACAGTGAAGGGTTAAATTACGAAATTTTGCAATTTATTTCTTATAATTTATGAGATTGTTAAATGTCATAAAGTGGATTTTTTTTTACTATCAGTATAAAACTGAACATACTGTGAGACATAAGGTAGCAGGTGTCTTGGCTCTAAACTATCAAGTCTGTGGGCATTCTGTTATAACAGGTGCTCCAAAAATTTGAACAGATTTTAACAAGAGCTGTATGGGCTTTTTAATTAGCCTGGTTACTCAGCATGTGGAGAAAGCACTAGGTATGTGCTTAAAACATCATTGTATCTTGCAAACAAATGTTTCACATACCCATAGTCATTCTTTTGCTTGTTATCTTAAAATTCCTTTCTATCTGATGGTTTTGATTCTTGCATTCATTCCTCTTATAATATATCCTACCTGAAAAGACTCATCACACTAGAAAAAAAAGTCAAATGCGCTATATTCTCTTCTTTGGAAGTAAGCATTTACAAACTTGGATTTACCTGATACTTTGCAGTGATTTTACTTGGCATTATGCAACTATGAGAAGGCACACAGCAAAGAAAATCTCTGCTCTAAATCTCTCGATTTTAACTACAAAGTGTCTTCACTTCCAGTAATGCTTTTTCCATCATTGTTCAGTACCTCACAAGATTTTTTAGAAGAGCCAATGCAATAAACTGTAGAATCAAAGCAAAATAATTAAAAATGTTTTGATTTTACTATCAATATGATTTATTACATATGATTTGATAGATATGATGTGCTTTTAGAAATTCATATAAATGCATGATGATTGCATGTAACATGAAAATAATACAATATAAATACATTTGTGTTATAATGTCGGTTTAAAAAGAATAAGCCAAACAATATGTCACGTTACAGGGGGGAGAAAAAAGGAACTAAGTGATAGCTTACATTAGATTTTTGTGCAAACTGTCCTGTGGAGAAAATCAAGATTTTAATTTATAAATACTTTTATTTTCACATAAAGATGATGTTACTACTTGTGTCTGTAATACTAACACAAGTATCTGCTGCCGGTATTCATCTAGAGATCTTTGCATCTATAATGATTTTGTTGCTATAAAGTTTAGTATTGCACGTCTTAAATTACAGAAATCAGGTTTTTTTAAACTCAGTAGAGGTTGTTGAGATATTATGTGGAGGATTTCACACTTGAAACATTCCTGTCAAAATATCTTTAATCATTTGGTCTAAGATTAAAAATACCAAGACACATTTTGATCCATATAAAATGCACACTTTAAAAAGTGTGCTTAATTTAAAAAATGCTTATATCTGCATTTTTTAAAGGAACCTCTCTTTTACATAAATTCATGTAAGAAATGTACACTAAGATTTCACTGTGAATTCATTCTCTTTCCTTATGCTATTATTCATTTGTTACAAACCACGTCATGCTCAGCAGTAAGAAACACAAGAATAGTCAATGACAATTTATTTTCTGAAGTAACAATTATTACTATTCTTACTGTATTTTTAAAAATTTAGAAAACCCAACCAGTTTTATGAGCTTGATGGAAAACAAAGATAGGGACATATTTATGTAAAGAAATGAAGGTAATACTCGTCACCATAGATGCTAGTTTGCAGAGGTAACAATAGTGGTGAAAGCACAACAGAACAAGTGTTAGTATGTGTTAGCCACCCAAAATCCTCCTAGATTTTGTAATCTGTTTTCTGATGGGGGATAGGACCCTTGTCATTGCCTTTCTATTAGGTAAGTGGCTAACAAAAGCAGATTACAGTGGTGCATATTACCGTCACAGCTCTGACTTGAGCATCGGTTGCCTTGGGCACCAATACTTGCACGATTTCTGACCCCACCGATTCCCATCACTTGTTCCTGCTTCTGCTCCTGTCCTACATACCAATCTCTTGGCTGTGCCAATGCAGCTGGCTGTGGAGTATGCTATGAGGCAAATTTGCCTCTTCTAGAAAGTGGGTATGTTAAGCCAACAAGGCTGCTGAGTATAATGTATTATGAAACTCTGGTCTCATATTGCTGTGAAAATATAACTTACATACAAATTGAGTCTGCTGGGAGTCAGTAGAAAATCTGAAAACAATTAAATTGTCTCTGAAATGACAGATACAGAGAAGATGACTCTGTTAGGGAAACTCTGAATTGATAATAACTTTGAAAATGTAGTCTTCCTCTTTATTGCCCTGATTTTTCCCTCAAGAAAGCACCTTGATTTCAGACTTTAATGGCTAGAGAACAGTGAGCACTTCACATAGTTTTCTAGACTGATCATCATGCTACACTATCTGCATAATCATGACAACTGAAATTAGAAGTGTCACCCCTGACAGAGGCTGATTTTAATTTCTCAAGTGCCGTGTAGGAAAGTGCAATGAGATTCAGGTAGCAACGGATGAAAACTACAGCAAATGAAACTGTAGGAGGATGGCAATCTAAAGTTAGAAATCATTAGAATTATAGTAAGTAATGGGAGTGCTGAGATAAAACCACATGGAGTTGCAGCAACCTATTTCTAAATTTGATAGGGCGAGTCAGTTAATAATTAGAACTGGAACAAACCATTCTTTTTAGATCTGGAGTTATAAACAAGAAGCCTAATTGTCAAAACTGACCTATGTCTTAATGTAATGTTTTTCTTGCATAAGTGGAAGCTCTAATTGGATTGTTTGCATATTACATTAAGATAGATGTTAAATGCAAGTGATAAAGTAAAATGTTGCTTGAAGGTGATAAGTAAATTTTTTAAATATTTCTAATTACTGTCTTATGTTAAGATTAATTTTGTATGATGAAGATATTTATACTAGATATAAATACATAAGTTAAAGTAAATATAGAAAATTGGTCATGCAGACTAAAGCCTGCACAAAAGATTTAATCTGTAAGGCAAAATACGAAACAGGTTTCAGTATTTATAAGTTTGTCCATGGAATAGTGATGGCAGATACAGTATTTTAATAAAATCCATAAAGCTGTACGCCCCATCTAGACAGCCAGAAATCTAGCTAAATTACTTCTCAGTATAAATTCTGTGTATGGGAATTCCATTAACCAGTATTAAAATTATTACAGCTGTAAACTTGTAAAGTCACAGTCATGAAAAAAATCACGATTCTCAGTTATATTAATAGTTCCATTAATTTGCATAAGCACAAGAGAGAAATATGGGATTAAATTAAAGCATTCATTTGAATATTTGCAGGAATACAGTCTTTGAAGTAGCTCTTGAAAATATCACTAAAAATTATGTAGTTGGGTAAGGCGACATCATTTTCAAAGACAAGGTAATAATTCCATAGATCACTGCAGGGGATATTAAATGATGTGCTCCACAGTCATCATTGTTTACTTCCCACTGAATTTCACCATCCCACTGACTGCTCATTTTCAGGGACACATAATACAGACTTGCTAAAATGTGCCCAATTTTGGAATATTTTAGCCCGAAAGCAGCTCCTAAGGAAAAAGTTGTAATTATGAAGAGCATGAAAAAAAGAAAAAAGAAAGAAGAAAAATTTAGAGTTAAGACACTAATTACAGTTTATTTTAAATTTTTTAAAACATTTAGTTTGGCAGTTCTCACTATCTTTTATTGTACAGTGTCTGAGGTCAATTAGGATTCAGCTGATCTTGGAGTCAGTTGACAATGCTGTTTATAATTAGACAGAGGAAAGGGAAAAGGTTGATGTTTTCTCTCTTTTCCTCATTAGGGCTGGCTGACTGAGCCAATTTTATTGCTATCTTAAAGGCAGTTTAAAAGGTCATGTGACTGTTTCCTAAATGAATTGTTTTGCAAAATGCTGTTGTCTTTTTAAGGATACTCCATTGTTAGGATGGATAAATGGTTCTTACTAAAATTTTGAAGTATGCAGTTCATCACTTTGATAGAGAAAGAGAAGCATGTGAATTATTTTACCTTTCACACTCTACCTAGGATTTATAAGGATTCAAATTTTAAACAAGTGTGTTGAGTTTTGCAGAACCTGAACTAAAAGGGTCACAAAATCAAAGCCAAATTTAATCTGAAATTTTTATCTCTAACATCTGCTAAACAGTACTTTTTACAGAGTCATGCAATTGATAAGAATAGTTCCAGACCTTTAAAATCTTTGCCTGATACTGTGCTGTTTGTTGTTTTTTTAATAAATGTTCAAGATAGCACTAACATAAATGGAAGGAATTACCATATAATATTCTAAGGAAAAGCAGTTAGCAGGTAGAATTGAGAATTATTTATATTTTAACAGCCTTGAAACTAATTTTAAAAATTTGTTGTGCATACCGCAGTGACTAACAGAAATCATCTAATTCATTAATATCTTTGTAATTTTAGACATAGTTCTTCTGTTAATATTGCAGTATTTGTTTCATGTTTAGTGTGGCACTGACTCCGCTAATATTGGATTAAAGGTGAAATAGATATTGCTTTTCAGAACATTTCGTACAATGATTTAATCATGTTTTTACTTAGATAACTGTGTTTGGATAATAAACAATGCTTATACATTTATATGTGTATTAGTTCATGCATTATAATAATTCTAATAGAAGATACACTAAACCAACCTTCTAGTTATGTAATTTGAAATAAATAAAAGTGACATTTGAGAGCTCTTGAGAGCAAAAAAAAAAGAAGAAAAGAAAGAGAAACTGTAAATGAAACACAAGAGGGAAAGTCCCAACAATTCTAATTAAAGATATTTCAACGTTAGAACTACAGAATCCACCCACGTGTCATTCATGCATGACATGTAACAGAAGATCAACAGTTTTCCTTGTACAAAATAATTTTTCCTATAATTGTTATCAATAGCATCAAAAGTGAGAGTTTTTGCATAATCGTATTCATAAATTGTACAGAAAAGCAGTAATTATAGTAAATCTGCCTGTAAGCAGAAAGTGGCTGCTAAAGTAACTTTCAAGAAACTCTGCCAGCCATGTATTACCCAGTATTTTACTGTCTACACTGGTTCCCTTCATCAAGGAGGAGATAACAGAGCAGCCTGGAGAAGGTGACTAGCTCATTGCTCATGTCAGAAAAGTAAAATGCATGTTTCCTTTATTCATTCAAAGGACAGAAGTGAGAACAAAAAGCCAAGCATATTCATGACAGTGGCAGATGGTGCCAACCTTGCACAGCTATTTTCTTTGATTATTGGCGACTTACTATACTTTTGAAAATGAGAAACAAAGCCAGAAAACCGTGGTTCTAGAAGAAGGTACTGAAGTCACAATGACATAGGTCATCTTCCGGAATATCACATGGAGATTTGTTTTGGGTTCCTATAGAATTTTCCTCAATTTTGCATTCCATTTTGTATTTTCTCTAGGAAACTGAATACAGAACTCATTATGTTTACACCAATATTAGGCAGAGTTTGAGATTAGGTGGAATAAATTTGCCTATGCCATTTTGGAACACATTTAATTATTACAGTCTTTAAGAATGCCTTTTTCTTTTCAAAGAATGATGTTAACTCACACACAGTAGCCGATATCTTATTTGTTTAACCATTGTCAAACAGTGAGTGTGGGCTTCAGTTTTTCAATAGCCAGTTCTGAGAACTACATTTACTGTGCTGAATCATACGGAACTTGGCACAGTTTTGAAAAAAACTGATGTTGGATTCAGAATGGAGGCATTTTGCATAGTGTCTAAGTAAGCATCAGAAAGTTTCTGAGTACTTTTGTTTTTTTTCTTTCCTGCTCAGAAGATCCTGTTTTATGGTATGGTCACAGTTAGATGCATGTTTAATGAAAATAAAAACTACAGCCAAGTCAGAATGAAAGAGAGAGTGTACCAAGGCCCCATTTACGATTATTGATTCTAGCACTCTCTCAAGCAAGAAATGGCCAGTGGAGAAAGCAACATCTTTTCCATGGAGTGAATGAAACACATTGCCCTCACAAAGGATCTAGAGAATGAACAGGAGAGTTTGGTGACCAAACAGTGAGGCCAAATGAGGTTTTCCCTACCTAGGAATGTGACTAATCAGGCTCCTCATAAAGAGGAAATTTCTTTTGGCAGCAGTGGAAGAAAATTCAAGAAAACATGAAGTGGATGCTGAGCTGAGAATAAGCTGCTTCTTATTCACCAACAGAGAAGAAAGTATCACTGTCATTTCCAGAGCAGAGGGGACATTATAAACAGATTAGGTTAGTTTAATAATGAGGTGTGAAGAGATTTTTATTGCTATGTATAACCACCTGGATTTGTAATTCTTGTCTGCAGCAGTGCTTTAGTGCTACCCACATTATAAACCTGTGTCCTCATGCTGGTGTGACTGTGTTACAAAGGAGACTATTTGCAAAGAGAAATATCAGGTCACTGAACCTATGATCCTTTAATAATATTGTTTCAGATAACTATTTCAGAATTGGAAAGCTCTGTGAGTTGTTCATGTGTTAGTCTTAACCAGTTGCCATTTTAGATCACACATGGTCAGGAGAATGAAACAGGGTCTCTTGGAAGTGATATGGTTTCTTGATAAATGATAAGCTTATCCCATGCTATGCATCATGTTCTTAAAAATAGCTCTATTGTCATAATTACAGTTTTAATAATCCCAATTTCCTCCTTACTATAAGAAGTACAGCAATGAACTTTTAACATAAAACAGACATCCTGGTGCTACTCCCTTTCCTCAGAGTTACTTTGAACTACATCTCCTAGATCCTCAAAGTGCTAATGCTTTCCAGCAAAAAAATAATAGTCAGGGATTCAGTTTCATATTCTGGGGCTGGGACTGTGCTGTGCTCTAATTTAGTCTTATGTCCCTCTTTCCTCAACAGTCATGAGAAGTACCACCTTCTTAATGTAGGAGCACATAGAGGACATTTTGTTCATCTTGCCCTTGCTATTCTAGTACTCCAAGCATTGTCTTTAGGTGCTTTGTAGTCTTTGATGTAACAGCAGGGAGAGTGGGTATGGATCCCCTTCACTTTACAGTCTTAGATGTAATAAAGCAACACATGGCCCAACATGCAGTCGTTCTGATTCCTGGAGAATCAGAAAAGGTTAGTGGTACCTATTCAGTATGTATCATTCATTAGGATATGTCTTTTTGTTTGTTTGTTTAATATTATCACTGTAGTGTGTTTTATGCAATGCTATTGAAAATGAATACATTCATTTTGAAATTGATTATTCTCCACTAAACAAACAGAGGTGCACATGCAAAGATACAGTATGGCAGAATTATCAGACAACAAATCTGCTAGTCTTCTCATCCCAAACCAATGTAACATGTACTTGACCGAGCTGGAAAAAGCAAGATGCGCAACAGCCCAGACATGCAGAAACATAAGTATCTATTTAAAAATAAGCAGACACGTAAGCCTTAACACTATCAGGAGCCTGGTGCATTTTTCTGCAGTTTCTCAAAATCAGTCATTTTATGCCTGCTTGGTTTTGTTTGTTTGTTTGTGCTATAAATTTCTTGATTCTGTCGTTTGGTATGTGATTGTACAAAGGCCAGCAAACTGAGAGGAACAATGCTTGTAAAGCATTTTTTATCTATAGGGTTGAGTCTGGATTATAACACATTCTTCTTGAGCAAAATTATTAAATAGCTGTCCGTCAGCTATTAAATTTAAAAGGAATGCAGTATTCAAAGAGCTGCTTAAAATTGAAAATTTAAAATATCATAGGGAAAAAATAATAATTAAATTTTACTGAAGACTTCCAGAGAATACATTCTGGAATACAAGGAACGGCTTGTGAGTTCTGCTGATGAAAAAGGAAAGTATGTAGAAATAGGATTATTTATATTGGAGAAGATGAGACAGAAAACATGATGATCCACAATCCATGGATAGTAGGATAGTGGAAAAAAAGAGATATTCACCGACAAAAAATGACCCGTTATTAGCACATGATGAAGTACATTTGCTGGGCCTGCACTTATATTTTTGAGGCACCCAAATACTTACTGACTTGCATAAATAAAATAATGCAAATGTAGATCCTGCATTTTCCATGACCTTCAGTTCATGTCAACTTTATGTTAATTACTAGTGTCTTCGGGTAGGCAAACATGTGCAGTGTATCTCTGTGAATCACAGAATCACGCTGTTCATGAGTACATAGTACTGGGTGATGGTTAAACTGACCCCAGTCCGTAACACCAATAAAATCCATGACATTGCTGTAAAAAATTAACGAACATCATTTGAAGAGCCATTTGTTCCTTTCAAACAATAAAGTGGATCTAGGCAAAAGATAAAAATCACAGAAGCTTTTATGTATTAAAACCAGAGCCAGTTGGCTGCCTTGGTTAGGGTGACCAAATGCCAGCAAAACCAAAATCTTCATTTGCTTTGAAGACCTCATGCTAAATGAGAAGCTGTCATTGAGATAAGATACTCTTTGCAGGCAATTTAATTTTTCTTATTTTTGGACTCACAAAATAACAGAAGATTTAAGCATTAAAGTGTGCCTGCCTCTTCGAGATCATAAAAGCTCAGAATGTGCACACATTCAAGAGCTGAAGTTGATCAAACTGAAACACTGAAGCTATGAACTGTGGAGACATTTGACCCCATGGAATACTGACTTCACTGAAAACTACACGAGGTATTTCTTATCGCAGAAAGTAATATGACATTTCTTTGTATTGGATGAGCTTTATGCTCATTCCTCTATTTAGGTTATTGCTCTGCAAAGCGGTTGATGAGGCTGTCACGTGTAGCCCTTGATGGATCACTCATGTAGAACTCAAAAAGCATGCATTTCTCAACATGCCTTGCTAGCCACCTTTGCTGAATGCAGGTGTTCAGAGATCCAACACAGAAAGAGATTTTTTTATTATGCTGAACTGTGTCACTGGGTAGGAATAAAAGAAACAAGAATTGATTGTTCTTGGTAACTTGGTATGTAAAAATATCACCAAAATTGCATATTGCTGCATGTATGTGTTAACTATAGTTACCTCTGTAAATAGAGCTGTACTTTTTCTGCAACAGAAATTTATTCTAATACTTTTATACTTTCCTTCCTTAGCGGTATAATAACTACTGTGCCATATATATAGAAAATACTCCCAAGAATGTAACAAGCAGGATTCACACATTTAAATGAATTTAAAAAAAAAAAGCTGAACTGTTTCCAAATTCTTCTATCCAAGCATCGCTTAAGAAACTGTTTGTTCAGTTCAGTTTCATCTCTGCAGCTGCCAAACCATTTCAGTTCTGCCAGCTCTGCTCTCTGATTGCAAAATAAAGGGTGGTCACTTCACAGTGTATGCAAGAAATATTATAATTTTGTGAAAATTATGACATTTAAGAAATCCTTTCAATAGTAAATTGCTAGGCTATCCTGCTACATGATTATTTAGCAAAAAGAAAAAAGAATCTTTTATATTCACTTCCCCATGCCTTCCTATAACATTAGTGAATACAGTACACTGGGTTTGCATCTTCTAAGACTGATGCACTTTGCTGCAGCTTACATTCATAAATATTTTTGTAGTATAATAGCCTGTCAAAACAAATCTGTTTTCCTCATTTGTGTGTGTGTAGAAGGGTGTCCTTACTGCTTTTTGTCCATTTCTAAATATTAAAATGGGACAATAATAATTGCACAATGTAGCAAAGTTGGGGGTTTTTTTCTTAATTTTTCCTCTGTAAAAATCAGAGGATGTGAGAAAAAATGAAGCAAATAGCCCCTTATCGTATGAAAAATGTTGCTACATAAATGCATTATCCATTTTCATAGCTCGTGTCTGAAGATCGGAGTCTCCTGTGTCCATACTGTGTGCAGAAACACAAAGACATAATACACATGAAACTGCAGCCTGTTTTATTAAGATGAAATGCAGATAATCACATTACCGTAACACTTTGTCACATACATTTTTTGAATTTTCAGAGAAATTATCTCACTGGTTCACTAGTCTCTAAATGAAAGGTGTCCACCTGATGTAAAGTAAAATGTATAAGTATATTCTATTGCTTTTAATCTCAAATATAATTTAAAGCAAAACAGAGAAGAAAAAAACCAGTAAGGTGCTTATTGATTGCTTTGCTTTAGTTTCATGCTGTTTTCTTCTCAGGAAAATATTTTCCCTCAGCTGAAGAAGAAATTGCAATGTACTTAGAAATAAAGAAGGAACAGAATATTAAGGGGTTTGTTTTAATATTTTTTTTCCTTGATAATAAAGATATTTCACTATAAGTGGTGATACAGGAAAGTTATTAGAAATAACAAAATATTGGGATGTCAATTTCTGCAATATAGAAACAAAAAGGAAGAAACTTTTAGTGATTTTTTTTAACGGAACAAATGTAAAAATGAGAACTATTGCAGCATTCTGATTTTTCCTGTGACTAGCATTTTATCTTGTTCACGGTACAGTTTCTGTCAGATCATGTCCTGTGTTTTTCCCATGCTGACCTGTATTTTGCTTGATGGGAAAGCTCATCTGCTCGGAGAGACTCATTATGGGGTGAGGAATCATTTTGAGGGCTGCTTTTTGTTCACCTTGCATTATCACTGTAAAGTGCCAAATCTGACTGTAAGGCAATATGATATCATAACGGTAGTGTCTTATACCCATTTTCTACTTAATGTGTACTGTGATTTACATTAATGCTGAACTGGATCTACTATGATTAAAAATTATAGAACAGGTATTGCACATTTTCACCAAGAAATATTTTTGAGAGGGACAGTCAGCTTGTTTTTCTTCATATTAGCCTCATAACTAGTACTTGAGCTAAGTACAGATACAGAGTTAGAAGTAATTCTAGCAAGCTTTTTACTTATTTACTATTATGTAAATATTAGCATTCGTTTGTCAAATACTATTTTCGCATATACTTGTGCAGACCCACTGAACTGAATATATGCCCAGATATACGTCCTCTATCAAATCCTTAACCCACAGAAATAGATCTTTTGCAACACAGCTTCATGCCAATCGCCACTTCAGTAAACACTGCCACATCATGATGACTGCTCTCCAGGAATTAGCAATGAGTTTGTTTATAATCAAGTTTATCAATATTTATAAAGTACTGTACTTAAGGGGATAATATATTGATAAAATACAGTTCTTAAATGCATTACATTTCCACATTATATTTAATGGCTAAAAATACATGTAGTGGGTGTGGAGTAATAGGGGCCATACCCCGCCCCCACAAACAGTTTCTTTATCACCCCATCTGCTACCCCAAATGCTAACTCTCAGGAACACCACTGCTTTGCAGCATGTTTTATTATTCAAGCTTTGGTGGGAGGAGAGCTGCAGAAAGAAAGTGTTAACTGTAGAGAAAGGGAGGGTCAAACCAAGCCCCAGAATAAGCTATATTGCTCCACTAATGCCAGGACAGTGGCACAAACTTCCGCTGGACCTGAACTGGCTACTAAAAAACATTAGATTAGATTAGATTAAAACCTGCTAGAAAAAAAGGAACAGTGAGAAGGAGGTCTAAACACATTTGTCAAAGAATTAATAAAGAGGCTAAAGGTATTTACGTAGGCAGGGAACATATGGAAGAGGAACAAGGCAGACTTTGAGAAGAAATTATTTAGCTTCATTAAAAAAAACAGAACAAAGATAAGGCTAGGAAAAAAAAGAGAAAGTTTACACTGATTTCATATTGCCTTTCTATTTTTCCAAGAGGAAGCAGGAGGTTGAGGCCTGATCCAAACTTCACAGAAGTCAAGAAAGGATTCCTATTGCTTTGGATCAGGTACTTCGGAAAGAGAGAAATTCTGCTAAATAAGTGTCATATACTGATGAGTGTTAGTGGGGGTTTGAGAGACAAAGCGTCCAGTTTGAAGCACTTATTGGCGATGTCTACACTATCACCACTTGCCAAAAATATTTCCATCATTGTGCAATGGTTGAGCTTTATAACTGACTTCCAGCAATTTAATCTAACCTATCCCAGGGCAGGTGAGGAGCTAGCTGAATGTAAGTAATCGAGATGATTTTGAGGATGACAGCACTGTTCGTAAATGGAAGTCAAATTCAGTAAGCAATTTAATTTGAAAAAAATTAGTTGGGGAAAAGGCAAAGTGAGAAAATTGAAGTTAAAAAATATTCAAAATTAAAAAAAATTGATCTTAGTATTTTTCTTTTAAATTGGTTTATTTTTAATTAAAAATTATTTAAATGGAGGAATCCTGAAATGGAGCAGAATGTTTTGTTTTAGGACAAGTGAAATTGTTTAGGACAACACAAAATTAATTATTTCTCTGATTATGAGATTCATCTGTCAATCTGCAAATTCTATTATTTATACAGCTCTCAACTAGGTAATACACTTATAGCCAAAATGACTAGCCAATATTCTGGGCCTCACTGGCACATATCTTTTAGGATGTGAAGCTGACCATCTGAATCATGTTTTCTTTCAAAAAATCCCATTGACTTTCAATGACTTTCAATAGACATTTTCCTTGAATTCAGTCAGAACAAACAAGATAAAATTTTCATATTCCCAGTTGCAAGTCACAGAGCATTCCCTGGAAAGATACCCTATTTCTTAACTGCTGGTTTGCCATGGTAATTTTATTTGTTTCTTTCTTTCTCAGTTGCTTTTTGCTGTCTTTAGGTGTTATGTAGGTGTTTATATTTATAGACTAGACTGACCTGTATTCTAAAAAGCGCGGCATGCGTCAATACACCCAAAGGTTCAATGAAAGGAAACTGTAGTTCCTCGTCCTACAGTAACTCTTCATCAACCTGGGAGGGTGAGGAGTGAAAGCATCATGCCAGAAGATGTATTAGAAACTTTTATATATGTAGTTCTCTGCTCCTGTAAAGACTCTGGTGAGTCAGAGAGTCAGTCTCAGACGGTGAAGAGTCAAGGTGACGGTCTCTTTCTATTGCACTCAAGCAGAATTCAGGATAAAATAGAAGATCTACATGTGGAAAAAACCATGGCTCAGAGTTAGAAAGTAAGGAAGGTTTTGTCCTGATGTTAAACAGGATACTGTCCTGTTCATTTATATACGGCTCAGAGCTTGGTAAGTTTTCTGGCACTAAATAATCAAATCCTAGTATAATCAAGTCAGTTTTCAATTTTCCAAGCCAAAAGATTCCATGCAGTATACTTAGCAGTGATCCTTTATGAGGTACTATAAAAAGCCAAATTCTGTTTTATCTATGTGGCCTTTCCTCAAGAAAATTTATGCTTTCTTGCTGGTTGAAATGTGTTAGCTGACACTCTTCTTCACCAGAAATGGCTGTGGACTGAGTCATGATCAAGGATGGGATGTCTTATATTGGGATGGCTGCAGTAGTTCCCTACCCACACTGCATGAACAGTCACTGATGTAGCAGCTGCAAAATTGCAAATAAGAGCTTGGCATTTGTGTAATAAACTTCAGCAGTTCAACTACTGCTTTCCGAGAAGCAGAGCCAGCTTCTGTAGTCAGGGTGGGAATCTCTAAGAGAAGCAATAAAAAGAGGGATGTGAAACACTGTGACTGCCTCAACTTAAGCCATCCCTACTTGTGAATCAGACCCCTGTGGTGAATCTTCACTGTTGTGATGTGTATCTGTCAGGACACTTTGCAATGCAAGATAGTGCAATGTGAAATGCATTCTATTATTACTTGGATGAATTGGAGAAACAACTATTTATTAATCTTCATACAGTGATAGTGCACATGGCTAGTTTGAGATGTTATGCTTTTATGGAAAAAAGAATTAAGCATAGCAGACGCTGTCAGTTTTAAGTGTGGCACAAATACAGTTTTGCAAAATGTCAGAATTTCATCAAAGACATACAACTGCAGACAATGACTAGAAAGAACTAAAGCCTCCCTGGTTACCTGGAATACTTAAGCATGACATTCCCAACTCAGTAGGGAAGGACTGAGACTCACAAATTGTCTGCTATCTAATTGTCTCTTGGCTCAGCTTGGAAAATGCAAATAGAACTAGACTGCAAAAATTGGTTCAAGAAGCCCTAACAGGATATCAAGCACTAAGCAGTATACAGCAGATGGTAAAAGATTTTTAAAAAACAATCTTCTTGAAGTTCACAATAGTCTAGGGAGTTAGAAAATGGCAGGTGGAGCAGAAACTGTAACAGGTTATGAATTGTCAATAATTTTCTTTTTGGTGGCAATGAAACTGCTCTTGAAATCCCCAAAAGGTTACAGAGGTACACTGTAATCGGAAGACAAATACCTCAAGTGAGAACTGACACAAAAATGTAACAACTACAAGAACTGCAAAGGAAGAATCTAATCTTCCAAATTAGCATTTATGAGCTATTACAGAGTTATGGTCAGTCAAGAAAATGTTGTACCTAGATGCATTTAAAATGATGCTCAAAAGAAACACAGGCTATAAATCAAGAGAATTAAACAGCCTAAATACTTGGGAACATACTCAGTAGCAAAGCACTATTATCGAGATCGCCAGTGTCCTTCATCAGTGTACAGAGGACACAAAAATCATGCCCCACAATACTTGAAGTTTACAATCAAAATAGATATTGCTGCGTAGAATTAAACAGTGTATATGGTAGGAGGCTACATCTGCAGAGTACACAGCAATGCAGAGACATGCATGTGTACACATACAGTTCTAGGTTTTACCTGCACTGGATGCATATTTTATTTACCAGCTACCTCTTCTGACTTCTTCACTCCCCATTAGACTAGCAAGGACATGAGAAGCATGACTCTCACCAGCATATCTGCTGTAAAAATAAAAAATTCCTCACAACAAATAATTAACTGTTAAATTGTTGTCGAACTTATTTTTTGACCACTTACCCTCTCACTGCTACACAACTCTCTACTTCCCCTACAAATATACCGACAGCAGAAATTAGAAAAGAAGGTTAAATTAGTGGTGTCAAGCTGATACAAAGTGAATGGAGGATGTTGTACAGTTTCAAGGAAATGGAAAAGAAAATTAGAATGTAATTGTCTTGGTTACTCTGCATTTGGATAGCCTAAAACAGTGGCAACAAAGGCAGATGTGAATTTTCCCATTCATTTTAACGGAGCACTAACTGCAAAACCTAATTCTGACAATTTTGATGCTAATAGTGTTAACTGTTCCATTTTTGACTCATATCAGATGTATTCATTACAACAGCACTTCATTACTGTTGAGCTTACTTGATATGTACTAATGTTTCATTCATCTTAAATGATTACTTACAAAAATAATGCTGGAGTCTACAGAATGTCCAAAACCAGAAAGACACAGGGGAAAATCTCAGAGTCAAACATAAAATTGCTGCTTTCAGATCTTAATGCCAGACTTCTAGCTAAACAGCTCATTGATCTCTGATATCTGCCTGTCATAATATTGTTTTTCCACTGCAAGAGAAGTCTGATAACTTCAGAATTCCCTTCCCCCTTTATGATCTTCTTATAAGGACTTTCAACAGAATCCAGCAAAACTGGACTGCTGATAAGGAAGAATATCACACAGCTATAGCCTAGAGAGGCAACGGTGTACAGACCACAGCCTCAGAAAGCTGAGACTCCTTAACTGTGGACTATTAGCTTTCCAGAATTAATATATTTGGAACAGCTACCATTGCGTAGTAACAGACAAAAATTCAATTCTCTCGCCTCATCTCCTATAATTATAACAATAGTAATGTATCAAACCAGTTACAGACTTCCTGCTCAATTAGCTCTTGCGTGGGAGATAGACAACTTATTCCTGCTCCTTATTTTACATTTAGCCTTACTCTTCTTAGCAGGTGGCAGAGTCCAAAGATACAGGTGGCTTTTCAACTTTCATTTAAAATGACTGATAATTTGGACAAAATTCCTCTAAGTCAAGTCCTGCAGCAACCTCATCGTGGCACATAAAGGAAAGAAAATAAGTACTGGTTATTAGGAGCACTGAAAGAAATCCCATTTATGTTTCCTTGCTGATAACCCAACTGAAAGAGAAAGAGAGGATGCTCTTCAGGAAGCAAGGTCTTTCCTGCCCAAATGAGTTGGGAGGGAGTAGGTGATAGGCCAAGTCAGGGAAAAGAAAATCTTAGGTGATTCGTTCTTAAGTTAGCAGTTTTCTGTCCTTTCCACAATGCAGTGGCTTCCTTAAAGACGACTTTTATATATATGTGTGTTTGTGTGTATAAATGTATATATGTATTTATACATACACATGTAAGTACAAGTACTTGTGTATTTCTTGCAAATTCCTTGACTCCTCAAAAACTGCAGAAGAAAACCAAGGTGCTTGAATTTAGTGGGTGGAAAAGTGGGTTAGAAATAGGACAGTTTATCAAATTATGGTGGTCCCATCCCACAGACTGTTGTCCTTTCTTTGCAAGCTGTATAAATTCAGCCTTCAGCTACATTTCCAACTTCGATTCCTTGTCACATTTCTCATTCCTGTCTCTCTGCTCAGCCAATGACAGCAGTGCCAATCCCCCAGTTGTTAAATCTATCCAAAAGCTTCCCCCCTCCTACTTTATATCACCCTAAAAGTGATTTTTGCAGCCTCTCCTCCAGAAAGAGTGAATTTGAACACAAAGATGGAATATTTGAGCCAATGAAAGAAGTAAAAAGAGAATCCTTGAAGTCTTTTCTTTAACTCATGTTATCCTATGCACATTACAGGAAGGAGAATGTCCCTTTAAATAGTTTGGGAGCCCTCTAGTGATTCTTCCCGTCCTTCTCTGAAGAAACGATGAGATCCTCCCCCCTATCAGTGGAGGTAGGTGGAGGGGCTTTCTATATAGCTAAGAGACCCAATGTTTGCCATCCCACCACGCCAGTGTGAGTTCCACAAATCCTTAATGTGGCTCAGAACCAGAATAAAGTGCTTTCCTTTCCTCAGTCATCTCTGTTTGCCTGTTTTATTAATAATTTAAATTCCTGGTTTGCAAAGTTTCAAGCTCTGGGAGATCAGAGACTTAAATCTTGGCAGCGTTTTGTCTTGCTTTGCAAAGGACCTGCAGGGCAGAACCCCAAGTACACATGTGCTCGTGCGTGCTGCAAACCCTTCTTTCTGAGTTGTCAAGAATTAGAGCGCAAATCCCGAGCCTTCAGATTATGGTGAGAGCTAAACCTTTTGCTATTCTACCATTACAAACCATAAGCTCTTATGAAATATATTTTTAGGAGTCCTATTGAATCGCACAGTATGTAGCATAATGTAATCAATACAAGAAGCTGCATATAAATAATCTGTTTGGATTCTCACACATTTTAAGATGAGAGAGGGCACCATTCCCAGCAGTACTCCCCCCCTCCCTCAGAGTTCACACCTTTTATGGGGGAAAATGATTGTAAAGTATTCATTTAAGCCAATAACCAAAGCTTATGTTATTCATTTCTCGGTGATATACATAGTGCTCTTTTTGTATACTATTAACTGTGGACATATGTTTTTCATTTGACTATGTTACTTACACACACAATTCCTTTAAAAAATATGTAAAATATAACAGCTGCTGTAAAAAAAAATATTTTTAGATCTCTGAAGTGCCTAACGAGCCACAGTGCACAACAAAAATGGTTTGGTATTTGTAACATGCCCACAGAAAAATACCATGGAAGAGTTTAATCCACTTGGTCTTTTCCCTGGAAGGAAGCAAATAGACACAGTTCTAATACGACAATGTGGCTTCTGTGGGGTGTATTCCCTGGCTATAACAACAAGGTCTTGATCATTCACTGCATCAAAGCATTGATACAAACAATGGATCAGCCAACTTCTAAAACAGCAGTATAAAAGCAATTGTAAAGGCACCAACTGTATCATCTGAGCTCTGCTTTGACATTGCTGTTTTCTGATGGCAAAAATATACCTATTTCCTGCCAGTGTAAGTGAGAGATTAAGGGGTAAATATAGAAAACCTAAAGTTTGCTTTGGATGAGAAGTTTTTTCTTTATGAATTATTGAATAAATCAAATATCCTTGGTTCTCATCCCAACAGAGTGTGATGATTGCTAGCTTGAAAAAATGTAGCAAGAGCAAACGTTGGCAAGAGTGAAGCATTATAATGTGATGTCTACAGAGATTTAGAGAGAGGAAGTATTGTCAGTTACAGCCAATGCTATCAGTGTTGGTAGAAGATATTTAAACTGTAATTCTACCTAGATTAAGGTACTTAAAAACAGTGTTCATGACTGGAAAACAACCTGTCAGAGCCTCTTTTAGGGAATTAATTCCACCACTGGTTAATACTAAGTGCAGATTATTCCACTGCAACACTTTTGGCTGCTACCATGTGAGGGAATGGCAAGTATGGAAAACTGCCAAAACTGAATGTCTTCTTCCTTCTCTTCCAGTCGATAAGACAGGAGAACTCAGATGCTTTTTTGAAATCAGTCATGTGGTATCTGGAGAGTAGGATGAGAAGATCCCAGTCATACGGTGGTAGAGAACATACTAAGGAGTAACCTGCTCTCAGAAGAGCTCTGACATTACCTGCAGTAGCTGCACCACCATTCTGCAAATTTTCTGCTTCCATTGCATGGGGAGCCATGGTCTTTACTTGCACCAGGTCCTGCTGTGCCAGGTTCTGGTAAAGCACCTTGCATCATCCAGGTTAAATGTCTAGACGGCTTTTCTCATTTCTTGGTTTCTCCTACATTTTAATTGCTTTCGTATGGATATTTCCAGTGTTAAGTCCAATGTGTTCAAAGGTGTCCAGGGTGTTCAAAGCAGACCAGGCAGCATCACAGAGGCTTCAAAGATGTCCAGGGTGTACAGAGTTGCACAGTCAACATCCTTGAATCACTTCTAGTCATCTTTATGTCAGAGGAAGCTGCGGTAGTGGTATCCAGCTGGCTTTCTGCTGACTTTCAAAAGCACTGGTTTTACAGCAACAATTTTAACTTTAAAATTGTTGAAATTTAGCTTATTCCAAAGCTTTTGCTTAGTTTGATGTGGATGTCAGACTTTCCACAGAGCAGTTAATTTGGCATTTGAATCCTCCTCCTCTACACTGGTGCTGATGTTGCCCTTGAAGTGGTGTAATCAATCACTGAGAATTTTTAGAATGGGAATATGTCTAAGGAATTTTGATTTTACTTGGAATCTGAAGGCCTGTGATCATATTAAGTGTATTTATTTAGGAAGAATGAGTCACTGGTTTTACACTTTTTGTACTGCATTTTTCAATTATATTAGCAGTCTTGACAATCTTCCTCAAAGCATATTTTGATGTCACCAGGATAATATAATTGTGCTCTTCTTGGGTATCTGACAATTGATGTATTTCTATGTCTTCATAAAAGTTATATATTTTAGCTGTGTTTTTAGTCAGTAATGATGGTGGTACAACATTTCTTGTAAAGTAGCAATCTTGCTGTAATTTTTGCCACTGAGCAATCCAGTTTATTGATCATTGGAGAGATAACTGTGGAACTGTTGTCAGCTTCTCCATTATTTCCTTGGTAATTAAAGGTCTACAGTAGAGATAGCTAATCCATGTTTCCTTAAAATTGCTTTCCTCCTCAGAAAAATTTAATTTAGTGTTATATGAGTTTCATGTCTGGTGACTGCACTGTCAGACAGGGCGGTTCTTCACATTGAAAGGTAAGGTGGATGTCAGTAACTGTCTGTATGATCCTGCTGTGTTCAAAAATACAAATTTAAAGGACTTAAAATAAGGGGGAGAGAGTTTTTCAGGGAACGCCTGCGATGTGCAGTTAAATGCTGTGCAGATAGCCATGAACTAGTGCTGACCCATCTACAAATTGACTGGCTGCCTTAGCATGACTTTGCCCTTCAGTAAAATACTTGACTCCCAGTAGGAAGCCCTGGCTTCAGCTCAGTGCCATGGTGATGCAGACATATACTTTTTCTTCCAGAGCAGGAGTTTGATCTGCTGTGTTCTGTTGAGTGGGAGTCACTGAACTCTAGTATGGCTTCTAGCCGATGGAAAATCATCTGTGATCCTGAATTTTGCAATTGTAACTGCGATTGAATCCATACCTACAGCTTTGCTGATTTTTTGATCATCTCAGAAGTCTGAAAGAATGGTAGATCCACTTGATTTCCATGCCAAACACACATGCTATAGCAGTATCACTCATCCAGATTCAGTCACAAGGTAGAGACAAAGAAGATGAGGTGAAGCTGACTGTAATGTTTAGCTATAATTCCTGTGGAATGTGATAATCTGTCTGATCACTCTGACAGTGATCTAGTGTGTGTGCTTAAACTGCATGACATACTTCCTGCACTAAGTTAGAACTTGATCTAATTTGACCTCAAGCTGACACTCCTGTCTGCAGGTGTCTATTTGCAACAGCAGCTCTTTGGAAGAGAGTTGAAGCTTAACAGTGGAGATCAGGGATCGGGTTTCCCTTTGCAGATTGCAGCTGACTCTTGAACTAAGGAACTAGCATGGTGGCACTATGTTCAGAAGGATAATACAGTATGGCTTCAGTTTTAAAATGATATAGCAGTTGGCATTTTGCTTCTTTGTTTTGTTTTGAGGAAAACCAGATTGTCTTTAAAGTTTAAGTGGATTTACATAAGGGAAGCAGAAAGGTAGGAGAGAAATACTTGTGTTCATGGGAGATTTCTCAGCTCTTCCATTTCATACATGAGACATACATTGAACTTTTTTGCTAGAGTGAAGGAAGACCAAGGGAATTTGGGATGAATAGCTCTCAGCAAGTAAATGTGTTTTATTCTCAGTTTAGTTCAGAGGACACTCAGTGGGTGTGAAAGATGATTTAGGGTTTGAGGGTTGAGAGCATAGCATAAAAATCTGCCCTAGGGCACAGCCGACACCCAACGCATTGAATTAGCAACGCGGTGGCCCCTGTCACTCACACGTTAGCCCAGAAGATGCAAGTACTGCACAGCTTCTCAGGCAGGGTCTGTGCTTGCAGAAACTCCTTAGTCAGTGCTGCCTCTCCTGCGTAAATTCAAGAATGGGAAGGTTTTCTTGAATAATATGAGAGTGGTGATGAACCACAGTGATAAACTGGGACAAAGAAATCTCCTCTTAATTTTGGCAGTAGTATTGTTCTGACTCCAGGCTTTTTCAAAATCTGCATTTTAAAGCAAGGTTGTTGATTTTATTTTATTTCATTCATCTTAAAGTAATTTACTTTTGTTTAGACAGAGTACATTCTTCTAGGGAAAAAGAAAAGCAAAATTTAGCTCATTGTCAAAATAAGCACAAAAACTACAGTCATCAAGCAAACAAGATAGTTTTTTGACAACTTCTCCTTTTTTGAGTTGCTTTAATACAAACTTATGCTAAAGATTGTGGCTTATTGCTCAACCTTTCTGTCAGGAATGCATACCCATGAAATGCCACTTCAGATTTTGAAGTGAATTTACCCAATTTAGCAGCATACTTGGATATAGGCCTGGAATGCAGGTAGGAAGAGGAAGCTGTAAGTGTGGTCCCAATTCAGAGGTTCAGAATTCTCAAGACAAGAATATCTATCTCAAGGAGGGAGGTGAGCTTCCACAACCATTTGGCAGACCTACCTGGGGTATGACTGCCAATCTGAGTGTTAATTAGGGAAACTGTGGTGGTTGCAAGCAAGGTATGCGTTTTGGATCATTGTAAGAAATCAGAAAAGGTCAGAGAGGAGTTGAGAGCCACTGCGTAAACACACTTGAAACCTGAATTGTATTTGATTTGCAGAACACAGCTTCAGCTCTTAGAAATGAAGATTTAATTTTCTGTTTTGCCAAAGGAAGGAACCTGAGGCAGAGGGACAAAGTTATATTTCCAAAGTGTCACAGGGAAAACTGGAAAAGCTTTTTGACAAAGGAAGATAGAAAAGTGCTGGAAGAAGCAAACATTCCAGTGACAAAGTGTGCGCCATAGTGCAGGACCCCTGCTATGCTAATCCCGTTGGCTGTATTGTATAGATGGTGAGGAAAGAGAAGCTCCTTTAGAATCACAGAATCATAGAATGGTTTGGGTTGGAAGGGACCTTAAAGACCATCTAGTTCCACCCCCCCTGCCATGGGCAGGGACACCCTCCACTAGAGAAACCTGAGAAAGAGCTTCACTTCTAAGAGGGCATTTTAATTTCCCAATGATTAAAAAGAAAGCCCAGGAAGTTCAGATGAGCAAGGGTGAAGTTTGATTCTTTATAGTGCAAGTGGATGATTTTACGATTACCTGTTTCTATAACTTTCCTTCTGTCTTTTCTTCCAATATCTCGCACATATCTTACAAAAGAGCATATGAACTGCCTGCTGGATTTCCTTAGTAGGTATATGTGTGGAACTTTGTGAATGTCAGCTTTCCCCCACTTTTTAAAACCTCAGAAAGTTACGGTAGTGCCCAAAGCCACAAGGTCACAGTATTTTCATTTTGAATTGATATACTCTAAGAATAGATTTTGTGTCATTTTTCATGATTGATTTTAAAGTTGGGTCCTGATACATAAATGAGGCTTGGAGACTATCTTAGTGTGAAAAGTAATACATTTTGACCCTGTGAACCATAGTATTACACTGGTACTAGGTGATTATTATTGTGTATTTTAATGTGTAAAGCTCAAAATTATTTGCTGCTCATCTCATTACTTGAGTTATTGCAGTTGTAATCCACTGAGACCACCCTAGCTGCAAACATTCTTAACTGAATTGATGGCTAGTCTTGATGACTACAAAGAGATCAACATTTCCCTGATGACATTTGGTTTCTTCACATGTTTCTTGAGCTATAACCGTGTGCATTTACTTGCCTATGTATCAAAAATGTTGGGTTTTATTTTCTTCATCTTTGCACGTCACTAATGCAGTATGTTGAGCAGTAAGCTTCACATTTTGTGGGGCTTCACATTTGATGGGTCAGTTATTTAATAATGTATTCTTAAGACTACCAAGGGTTCTCAGAGATTTAGGCAAGTATTTTATATCACACAGCAGTAAAAATACCATTCTACCAAGTAAAAATACAGCAGTAGAAAACAAATAAACAAACAAATTAGCTGTATGAAGTTTGAGAAACTTTAATACCACTTCACAATGACTGTCTTCTGGCTGTTCTTATCAGAAAACAGATAATGTTCTTCGTGTCTAGCTCCCCTGTATATTGTTTTTAAACTTATTAAACAATATCACCATCTGTGCTACTCATATTTTGGGTACAATTCTAGATCTGCATATTTTAAGACATGAATTTATAGCTGAACTGCCTGAGAGTCTCAATTACACAAACATTCTCTCTGGTTTGGTGCTGTATCAGCATCCATCAAGAAGATTGTCCCTGTGCCCCAAAGCTAAAAGTTCAAATCAGCAAAGAGAAAGGAAAAATGGGGAAAGCGAGAAAATAATTAGACGGTGTTAGTAGGTAAGGTAGTTGTCAATTCACTAGCGTTGATCTATTTGTAGATATCAAGACAAAGAAAAACTTGAAAGATGTGAAGTTAGTGAGGTGTTTTTATCAGTAAAAAATCACGTGTTATTAAATTGCTCTGGTGGTTATGACTCTCATTTTGCACATAATCAGAAATATCATCCCTGTCAATATTGTGTTTTATGTCTAAAGCACATGGCTATTTTGCAACTGATTTGTGAAAATGAAAACAATGAAAATTCAGTCCAAGACACTGATTGATATTTTTTGTCTCTTGGTCTTTTTTGAAAAACTTTCAGTCCTAGTTGAATAGCAACAAAGATTTCTTCAAACTTCTTGTTTCTGAAACAGATCTTCTGGCTGATGCAAATATTAGGAAAAGACCATGAGAGAGGGTAAAGAAACCTTAAATGAATTAATTTATTTTTCAGCAGAGAACATAGTGAAATAGGCTATGCATTTCCAGAATTGGGCAATATTGCCAGACACTGGTCTTAAAAATGTTTTTGCTAATGTGACTCCCTCTCACATGCCACCTCCATCAGAATCAAGCAAATATATTTTTAGTACCTACTTCAGAATTGCTTAGTCTTTTTCTGCTAACAGAATAATTCTTTATGGGCCCTGATTTTGACAGAGTTAAATAACCTGACCTGACTAGCAGTAACTGAACCAATGAGACATCAGAAGAATGTGACCATCTTCCTTTCTGAGCCAGGGAAGACCCAATCTTCATTCTTGAAGGAAAGTTATGTTGCTCTAAGATTAATCTTACGGACTATATTTAGATCTTGTCTTCAAACATTTTGTACATGGTCAGATGCAAGCATGAGTAACAAGTTCTTCAGGCTCTCTAAAAAGCAGAGTGATGGCACTAGCACAGCTCTTGAGTTTGAGCTACTGGGCAGTGTGTAGCTTAGACTTGGCAACATATTGACAAGGTCATGTGGTCTGTGGATCTGGCCTGACTCCTGGTTTGCTGTGGAATACAATAACTATGCATATGATGCATTTTCTAGATGATAAACTAATTCTGTTTCTATTCTCCTACTCAATGCTGTTGGTATAATTTTTTTTTTTTCTTATTCCATTCAAAAAGTCTTTACTGAAAACAGAGCTAAGGAGAAAGCTCATATATAGCAGCTGTACAAGACATTTCTCACAAACCCAGTGCAGAAGGACTCTTCAACTCCTGTCCGTTTGAGTGAGCGAAAGGCTTGTCCTTGTTTAGACGGACTATCATGCACACCTGAGAACTGCTGAAGGACAGCGTGAGCCAACATCTTTTTGGTTCTGCGTCCCACTGGTGGTGAACAAGACCCTTTGGCATTTTCTGTGCATGTGGGACCTCACTCTCCAGGCTACCTTGAGGACTTTTGCCCTGTTAGAATGGTGCAACACATTTCCTATGTGAGAATCATGCCTGTTTTGAACAACCCCTCAAACAATACTTAATGATTTGCATGATCAACTCAGTAAGGTCTGAGTGATAAATATTCGTCCACTTTTTCCCGGATATAAATGCATTGTAACCAGTGGGAAAGTTCAGTTGGTCAGACAAAACCCAAAACATGCAAGATTTCAAGGCTGCATTTAAGAGCAGAATTTAATAATTTTAACTGCCAGGTAGGCCTGATTACCATCTTCTTGATTATCCATCATAGATATATAGAGGTTCACATTTTTCTAATAAATGAATGAAAATACCTTTTGGGGAATAAAGTGATATGTTTTAAAGGCATTTGTTTACTTTTTCTGTAAGCTCCTGAGATGGCTAACATACTAGTTGTTAATCACACCATCTGTTCAAGCAGTGTTTGACTAAATGAATCAATTCATACTTTTTCTTCTTAAAGCAGTTTTTTACAGAACAATATGTTTGTGTCTATTACCCCATCATTTGGCAATGTAATATGAGATATTTTAATTTTCCTATTTATTGTGCATGGATTTTCAATCTCCAAATATTTTTTTTAAATATGCATACAGCACAGAAAAGCTGTGTCTATTGATTTCTGTAGCATTGCAAACAGTGGAAAAATCTGTTCCATTCTGCTGTCAACTTTCAACCATCTGATTATATTTAAATGAGTTATTTCAACATGTTTCATTTGAATGACCATCATAGGAGCGATTCCTCCTTTGTACCGAAGATGGCAGTGGTGCACAACCTACCCAGCCGCTGGTACTCAGACTGGAAGAGTTCTGCTCAGATTTTGGTTACTAGTTCCAGGAAGCACCAAATTGGGGCCGGGGAGTGGGGGAGAGATTCGGCAAACGGGAATGGCAACCTTTGTAGTCTTCTTTGTCTCAGTTGTCTCTGGTGACCTTACATTTACATAATTCCGAGCAAAATTCGGGCTAAATAGGGGAACTGCACCCACGCTGGTAGTACAAACGAGTAAAATGAAAATAAGTAATAAAATCCCTTCAGTATGCTGTAAAGAATAATCCCAAAGGAGAAATGACAATGACTTGGTAATAATTTTTCTGTTGTCGTGGACTAAACGTACCTTGATGCTACGGTGGAATCAGAGTTGACAGTTGTTCCTAAAGGCTACATCCTATTCACACGGTTGCTTAAGAAACAGCTTTTCCTCTCTGCTGTGATGCCAATTTCTAGAGAGTTTGCTTTATAAGAGGAGCAGTGTGTCCTCAGAAGCAAATACCTATATATTAAAGACAAAAATTGTTCTAAAACTGTGGGTCATTCATATTCTGATATTCAACCTGAATCTTATTTGTTATAAGTTCATATATACTTAGGTTACCTGGCCATGCTCATTTCTGAAGGATTGCATGTTAGAATAGAAAAGTGTTTACTGAGTTATGAAGGATATTGCTGAGATGGTCTTCGTAGATTCTTCATCATCCATTGGTCTGTCTGGCTTTATTTCTTGATGGTTTGGGGTTTGTTTGTGAATAATAAAGAAAGTAAAGAGCAAATATTACTGTGAACGATGTACCAACATTTTCAGGCTATAAATTGTAATTAATACTGTGTTGTGCCATTGGAAAACAGTTGTCTTGCTGGATCATAAAGAGAGCAGGAGTCCGTCAGTAATTCAGGCATCAAACCGATGAATATACTGAGAAGTAGGTTAATGGCCTTGAACTGGCATTAAATGTAAGCCAGTGAAGGGTGTGAATTAATACACATATTGCTTTCTTGAGTATCTTAGGAAGGTGATAAACTGCTAACTTATTTTATAGAAGATGGAGTTTTTGTATTTCTTTTAATTACCAGCTAACATTAGTCTACTCTGAACGTATTGGATGAGTCATTGTGAGGTGACTCCTCTGAGAAAAAGGATAATTTCTTGGCATCCCAAAGATAAAAGAAGACATTCTTTCACGCTTCAAATCCTTTTTGAAATTTAAATATTTAGCAAACTTGATCCACTGTGTTGCTCTGAACCACAAAGCTTATTTGACAATGGAGGGGCTCATCTTGTCAGTAGAAGTACAGCATCTTGATTAATCTCAGAGCTTCACTTAGGTCTTACTTAAGTTTCAGTCTGAACCAGCCACTATCATAGAATCACAGAATCATAGAATCATAGAATCATAGAGTGGTTTGGGTTGGAAGGGACCTTAAAGGTCATCTAGTTCCAACCCCCCTGCCATGGGCAGGGACACCTTCCGCTAGACCAGGTTGCTCCAAGCCTCATCCAGCCTGGCCTTGGACACTTCCAGGGATGGGGCATCCACAGCTTCTCTGGGCAACCTGTTCCAGTGCATCACCACCCTCTCCGGGAAGAACTTCTTCCTGATACCTAATCTAAACCTCCCCTATCATGGGAAATGGAGACAAAAGAGAAAATGCCATCTAACTGCTCCTCATGAAAGACCGCCAAACAGAAAAGGGAACTTTAAATTTTTGAGATTGTGTCTGCAATGAAAGCTAGAGAGTTGAAGTCTGGTTCTATTACTCCACCTCCAAATCTCTAAAAGTAGAGAGTTTGGAAGTCTGTGTAAATTTTTTTTTTTTTATATTGTTGCAATAACATGAGGTGTGAGGAAATATGTTTGAAGCATGACTTAGAACTGATGGAGTGCCTCGTGTGGAGCAGGAGTAAGATAGAGTCAAATTGAAGCTTGTAATATTCTTAATTATATTTTGATATTTCAAGCTCCGGAACTTAAACAAATGTGAGTTGTTATTATTCCTGTGGTTAACCATGGCTTTCTGTCCCATGGGAAAGATGCAGCACTTATTGTCAGTAGTAAGGACTTCATTATTTTTTACTCTTGATTTTTTGTTAAATAAGAACATTTTAAATCTCAAAATAAAGAAATAAATTTGTAGGAACCACCCTAAATCTCATATGGCAAAAAGTTGCACCCTTGCCATTTGCCATTAGTAGGGACAAATTTTGATGCGTTTTAATAGAATAGCTCCTACAAATCATTTGGCATCAGATCCTCTTTACCAGACATTGCAAAAGAACTCAGGAGTCCGGTGAGCTTTAAATTAGTGTGCTTATGCTATTTATTATTGTCATGCTGCTAATTCATTACGTATCTTCCACCTATCCTTAACTGGTGCTTAGATGATAAACTGAAGTTGTATATATTATATTTATGTCAGATTAGAGAAGAATAAGATGAAGGAAAAAAAAGGGGAAGATGAGTAAGACAGAGTACAAGACTGCTTCCTTGATGATGAAAATGCTTTATCAATTAGATCCGTGCAATGTCTGAGTATCTACCATCTTCAGGCCATATCTACTCTGCTCTTCCCCGAATCACATATTTGCTCGTTGCATACCATTCTTTGTGCTTTTGCTTCCCCAATTACTTTCCTCTGTGGTGGTGGCAATGCTCTAGCAGATTGACAGTCTCTAACTTGCACTTTTATCCTATTTTAAGGAAATTCTCGAAGTATCGTGGAAGAGAGAAGATTCAATAAAAAGCAAACACTAACTGTTAGGTACAGCCCCTCAGACATTGTTATTTCCATAGATATATTTTCATAAGAAAAAGAACTACAGTACAGTAATTCCACCTAGGATGGAAACCTCACAATCAATGGGCTATGCAGAAAATTTTTTCAGTTAGTTGCTTATTCCTGTATTAGTTTGCATGTCAACTTTTTCCTTTTCCTTCTGTTACAGGACCTTGAAGAATCAAATCTTTTATACATTTTATTTAAACATTGTAAAAATATTCCATTTGCAATTTAAATTGATTACATTTCAAAGCAGAGAATAAAAGGAAATGATGACAGAAAGACTCACTTCAAAAAAAATGCTGCAAATGTGGTGATGTATTATTCAAGGACAAACATTTTCTTTACCCAGTGCAAGGATCTGTTAAGTTCCAGAATACTGTCAAATTAGTGCAGCAACGTGTTGCAGTTGTAGTAGAATCTCACCTCTTTTTACTGCATTTGCTTTTGCCTTCTTAATCTCTTTCTTTGTTCATTAACATGGAAATGAAGTCTTTGTGGACGTAGCATAAACCTCCTCTTATTTTCAGGCCACTTGCCAGCACTTTCCAAGCACTTAAGTGAATCTTGTACAGAAAATACGAACATGAAACTCACCTAGAGTAGGACAGATGATAAGAATTTTGATCCTTCTAGATTCCTCCACTCTAAATTATAGTGGAGACAAAAACAATGTTTCAGAAGAATAACTAACCAGGACATTTAGAAGCAGATGTTGCAGTAAAGAGGTGTTACTTTCTGGGCCTGCTAATGATGACATTTGTTCAAAAGCTAAGAGTTATGACAATGGAGTCATAATTTTTACCAGGATGGAAGGAAATCTGGCTCCAGTAGACTTAAAGGCACATTAACACGGCTGTCACAATCACCTGTGACTGTTGGCTTATCTGTTAACAAATTGACTGTACAGTACAATGCCTCATGCCATTTCAGGCAATGCTTCAGCATTCACTCTTTTCCTATAAAATTCGGAGTAATCGGCTTTTATGTAGAGAATTGAGTGGGGAGGGACTAATGCCTTCCCCCATACTTACTGAAAACTTCTCCTGTGGGGTTTAGATGGTCCATAGAAAATGAACACAACATTCCACTTAGTTATCATTATGCATCATAGAAGCAATATCCCCTAGGTCTTGATCAGGCATTACGCTAATCCTTTCCTCAAAAGATAACCTAGAAGTGGGCGTGTATCTACACTCATGGTGTGTGAATATGAATTACAGATGGCAAAGCACTGTGTTTTCTAGAGTACAAGATGCACATATTATTTGTTATTTTGTGCTTACTTCAATTGCTTTAATAATAACTGTTTCTAACTACTTTACACTTCAGAATATACAATCTGTATGAGTTTTAAGAGCATTTATTTTTGCTTCTGTTTCTTTCAAAGCAAAAAGTTATGGTAAGTCAGTTTTGCATTATTGCATCCTCTCAAGGGACTCAAGAAAAAAATCTGTGAAACATTGCACTAAATGACCGGTCAATGAGGCCACTCACACTACATAAACGTAACTGTGTTCATAAGTCTTTTCTGGGTCAGGAAGGAAGAATGTATTCACTTGCCAGTACTGCCTTAAAGACAACTTAACAAACAAAAGAATCAAGCACAACAAGAAAAGCATCATTCTTATGAAGACACTTGACATTCCCTGAAGCATCCACACCCAAAAAATCAGTCCACACTTGACAAGCAGACTAAACTAAAAGCTGTTTAAATGTTCTAATAGAAGTTCAAATATTTGCAAATATTAAGCAATTGTTCTATTCATCTAGTTGCATTGAACTTGAATATGCAAAGGTCTCTCAGTATCACTGACAAAACTGAAAACATGATAAGCTCTGAAACTCACTGTGTTCACTGAAAATGTGTAACTGTACATTCAGTAGGTCTGTAGTAATTCTAAAGATGTTGTCTTTTAGGTTCCGCAGCCTTAGTACACAGTGTAAGTAACCCCCAGCTGAGAACAACCTCTGTTCATTCAATACATGAATTCTTTCAGTACAGCTAACATACCCAGTGGATTGTGTTGAGTGTTTGTATATTGTTATGAAATACGTTTGTTTTCTACAGGTTTTTGTATTGCAGGGCATACTGATTGGAAAAAAAATCTATGCACCAACGCTGCCAAGTTGCATGTTGAAGTATTAAAGATATATAGAAAAGTTGATTTGTAATGGAAATACTGAATCTAAAGAAAGAGGCTTAAATGTCTGCATCTCTTTGTCATTTAAAAAGTAACTACAACTATAAAACTCTGTTTTGGAAGAGCATTCCATACATTCATGGAGTGTTCAACTTAACCACTAAACATTATACTTTATAGCTGTTTTCATCAATGAGCTTAGGCTATATGTTCATGTAATGCTTAGAATACTTTTTTCTGATTGTCTTTAATATTTATTATTGTGATATTGGGAGATACATGAAAGAACTGGAAATCAGATCTCTTGAGTTCTCTTTTTCATTTTTCAGCTTACTTAAGTGGCTTCTCTGCAGATTACTGTTTAGCCACCTCTTTTGCAGATAACTGATGGCATGAGGTTTGGAAAGGGTCTGAAAACTGCTTTGCAAGGCTTGCATGTTAGCTATGGCATTTTAAATGCAAAATGCCTGCACTAATTATTGGGAAACATTTTATTGTGGTTTATATACTCTGTGGCATTTAAAGAGCTGCTCCAGTTTCTGTTGTGGAAATGTTGTGTAAAACCCATTGAATTGAATATAGGTGATATTTTCGTATTTCACCTCCGTGGGGATTTGTTTGATGGTCTCTTTTGTATCCAGATTATATTTCCACTTGATTAATTCCTTCCAGTCGCCTGCCAGTTATCTGTGACACAGAAATTCATGTTTATAGAAAAATGGTGAGGAAAAGTTCATCTGAGTAACAGGTTCAGGATACAGTTATGCTCTAGGTTCATCTTTAAAAATCTAATCTCATGGCTATCTATGGCCTGCAGCTGTGCCTATAGAGCCAAATCCTCATTCCCATGCCTGCCTCTCTGGGGTATGTTGGCAAGCATATATGAACAGGATATACTTGAATAACATTTGAAAAACATTCTTGCAACATTTATACATGTACTGTTGGAGAGATACAGCTGTGGAGCTCTCAACACAGGAATGATATAGACTGGTTGGAGCGAGTCCAGAAGAGGGCCACGAAGATGCTCAGAGGGCTGGAGCATCTCTCCTATGATGAAAGGCTTGAGAGAGTTGGGCTTGTTCAGCCTGGAGAAGAGAAGGCTCCAGGGAGCCCTTATTGCAGCCTTCCAGTACCTGAAGGGTCTACAAGAAAGCTGGGAGGGACTTTTTGCAAGGGCCTGTAGTGACAGGACAAGGGGTAACGGGCTTAAATTGAAAGTGGGGAGGGTTAGGTTAGATATCAGGAAGAAGTTCTTCCCAGAGAGGGTGGTGAGGCACTGGCACAGGTTGCCCAGAGAAACTGTGGATGCCCCATCCCTGGATGTCTTCAAGGCCAGGCTGGATGTGGCGTTGAGCAACCTGGTCTAGTGGAAGGTGCCCCTGCCCATGGCAGGGGGGTTGGAGCTGGATCGTCTTTAATGTCCGTTCCAACCCAAACCATTCTATGATTCTGATTCTAAGATGCTAGTGGCTCCAGAACTGTTCCTACATAGTTTTGTATGTAAAACTACATCTCTCCCTAAAGTATTCCAACATTTACTGTCTTGAGTTGAGACAAAACAAGATAAATATTTTCAACTTTTTTCTCTTGGAGGTTGGAATATGCTGTTTATCTTCCTTCAAGCTGGAGAGAAAAAGAAATGCAAGATCTCTTAGTTAATATCTATAATTAATAAAAAAGTGAATGCTGTTTAAAATTGTAGATGAATACAGTCATGTATTAGTAAGTTTTCTGCTACTTGCTGATATGATACTACTTTCTGCTAATGCTGATAAGAACAGTGAATTTCACTGATGGGCAATGACTGCATAATTTAGTAAGAATACATAAACACTTAAATCAATTTTAAAGCTGTAGAGGTGTGCATAAGCAGTTAATCTGGGCAGCATGAGAGAGAGCACCGTGAGTGCTTCTCGGACAAAATACAAATAGTAGTTAATCTATTTGCAGACCTGAATTTACCAGACGAAGAAACAGCTAAGTTGGGCTATAATTGCAGCTTGTTTAGGGAAAAGTAAACTAACTGATCATTACTCTTGGGAAATGCTTTAGTGGAAACAAAAGAGTATTAATTTGATCCTTCAAGAGTCATTTGGTTATTAGTTAACACAAGGGCTATCCAGTAACATAGTATTTATCATTGGGTTATATACCAGAGCTTCCAGACAATTAATGCCTGGGGTGGGAATGTAATTCAGATCATTTCACTTCAAAAGCAAAGGCTATTTACCCACTTGAACAAAAGGAGGATGTTTATTAGAGGGTAGCAGCACAGATCCAAGGAGACTTGGCCAGGCATTGAAACAGCTGAGAAAATGACAAATTTTGCTCAAACCACCTGCATTTTCATTCCATGAGCTGTAAAGAGAGCTTTGTTCACAATTTTTAACCTAAAATTCTTTTGCAAGTGTTCCTCGTTAAGAACCAGGAAAGGGTACAACTATCTTAAATTTTGCCATTGAAACTGAATGTTCTTATTCAGTCTAAACAGTCTAAATGTTTTGAAAGAGTATTATTTCAAAATTTAAGCTAACACTTAAGCAGTTGCTTTACACCTTTGAACAATGCACATTCAAGAGATAATGAGAAGGTCACTCAATTCAATGTCTCCAATAGGTAAATGACTGTTGTTTAAGTGATAGATAAATGAGAACACTCAGTTTTATTCTATGAGCATGGTTGGTGTAATGAGTGAGATTTCTTGTTTTTCTATCAACTGATACTTTAATAACTTCCAAAAGAAGAGGAAAACATGGAATCGTCCAACTACTTTTCCACTAACTTCCATTTGAGCTCTTGAGGACTAGAGAGTTCTGACAGGAAATTTGTGGCAAAAAAATTTCACTTTTCTAGCGTGTCACTGGAGGTTTTCATTCCAAGTATGAGAAATTGGTGACAGTTATTGAGTTCTGACTTAACTCACCTCTCAGGAAGATGTTTATGAATATTTTCCAAAACTCTGAAAATAATCTTCTAACAAGAGATGCTTCTGGCATCTGTAAAGGACACGGAAAACTAGGCTACATTCCTTATGGTTTTTTTTTGGTTGCTTGATTCCTTTCCAGACCTATTCCACAGGGTAAGATAAATGAGGCCACACAAAATTGACACAGATTAGAGATTTTAGACCATTGCAAGGACTGTGATCAACCTCTGTGACATTCTGCACATCTTTTTATCTTCCTCATACATTCTGTTTAAAATGTCTTACAGAATTGTTGCAATTTACGTTAGTGAAAACACATATGTGCTTCAGGAACAATAGCATTGCATCTCCACAACTCATTAGGAAGTAAAAAACCATATATTTAAAACAATGTGCAAGTAAAACTTGCATTTAAAACCATATTGCTACATAATTATCCTGTTTACAGTCTTTCCTACAGCTTTTCTCACAGAAAAATGTAGATTTGGATTCTAACTGGGATAAAAATGCCAGAAAGCTTTGGCAAGAGGATGGTTGCTACATACTTAGGGATATTGCATGGAGAAAGAAATGTGTTTGTAATTAGGGAAACACAGAACAGTTCTGATTACATCTAATAAAAGCAAAATAGAGTAACTTTCTGAAGGACAGACCATGTAAGCTTAAGTGGATAAAAACTCAGCTTACACTAAAGTAGTTAAAGGAAGTACACAGGTTCTCACAAAGTTGCTTTAGCAGACCAGCTATTTCAGTCTCATGTATAATCCATTTCTAGATTTGTTTTTGAATTAAAATCTACATGTCATTTGTCCCGCACGGTTCAGAAAGTTTGACTAATTTCCTCTCAAAATCTGTAACGGTTACAAAAAGCCAGAAAAACTTTCTGCCGAAGATAGTGGTAATCTATCTACTGAATTCAGAGAGCACTGAATAGACATAACTGACTATATTGTGTTTTCAAAAGTGTCCAAACACTGATTTCAAGAAAGATTTAAATAGAGGGTAAAGTACTGCTTCTTCTTCTCAACAGAAGGTTTTTAAATCTACCTGACCCTTGGAATCCAGGTACTTCTAAAAAGCCTCACTTTAAAAATATTTTAAAACACTCAATCTGGCTAGTTAGTGTTGGACTGTTTAGTCTCACATACTTCTACTTTGAGTCCAAGAAATCATACAAGCTGAACTGGTGAACTTGGATAAGTAAAGCAGCTTAGATCTGCTGAACTAATGATGCTACAGAAATGTCTACGTAAGGATTATCTCTGCAAAACACAAGTTCTGATTGAGTGATGTTGACCAATTGCTTTTTAAATCTGACCAGCAAAAGGTTGTGTTGCACTTGAGCCTGCACAGAAACCTGCATTTTGAGATGGTCTGAGAAATCTAAATCTGCTGCCTGAGTTCCTTGTAGCATTCTCTGCCTTGACACGAGACCGTATTTTCATGGCACACAGCATTGCCAGATGTGGTACTACAGTTTAATTTACTGTGAGTAGCCAAGTTTCATCAAAGCACTATTATTCTCAGAAAATGCCTGGAGAATGTTAAGACCTTGACTTTTCAAAATGTAGTACTCAGGCCTGACCTCTTCCAGTGACTGATTTTTCTAATGATTGTCTTACCATTAAGAATTTCAGGTCCCTGTTCATAAGGGTAGTGACCAAAAAGCTTCTGAGCCCTATGTCTATGGTGCCTAAGAGCTCAATTGTTGACAAATGCACAAATAAATGAAATAGTTCTTTTTAAAAAGAATGAGTGAGCCAAAGGAAAATGAAGATATTTCAATAAAAAAATTAATTGAGCTAGTGTTCTTAAAACAGGCCCATGTCAGCACCTGTAACAACTCTAGAATTTTAAAACATGTTCATAAGAAAAACAAATCCCATCATCTTTTTATAAATGCAGAAGAAACTTTCCAGAGCAAATGGCAGCAGAAGTGGAAAGGGAGCAAGTCTTAAATACTCATCCAACACAGATGCTTGCTTTGTATATTTGTTGAAATCAAAAAGGTAGTACTTCTGTCCCTGGAACAAACCATGCCTAAAAGGTCTTTGAACACCTTCTATTCCTACCTTCTTCAGAACCATAGTGTATTCAACAGCAAACCTAAAGGGGCACACCAGCCCTACATATTAAATGCCCAAATACTCTGTGCATTCTTGTGTGAACTTCACCTGTGTAAGTCACTCTGTCTAGAAATTAAGGACTTGGACACCGATGTCAGGTATCAAACCCACGATCATGTTTACTAAGCATAGGGAACTTTTTCTTCAGCTGCTAGATTTGTCAGGAGTCTCTTGAAGAATGTCATGGCATGTAAGCATATAATTTCATGAAAAAAGTGTTATACCTGAGGAACACTTCTTTAGAACATTCTCCTAGTGTTTTCCTCTTGCATGGTATCTGCTTATTTCTCATTTCAAGTCTATCCAGCACTGCTGGGTATAGAGTGGTCCCCGTTCTCCACCTAGAAAGGAGAATCATGAATGTAAATACAGTCCTCATACTGCTGTTCCGACTGCTAAAACACAGACAAAATCTGTGGTATGTTGGGACTATTGTAGTTTAAACTCTGTGTTTACCTAATCTTTTTGTACTTGGTGTGATTATAAATTATCTTTGGAAAAACATCTTGGTTTTAGTTTTTTCGAGGGTTAACTGTATAATATATGGTATACTTTACTGGTGTTTTTCTCATTCTGTAGTAACCCTATTGTTACTTGGTGGAATTCTCAGTATGTGATATAAAGATCAATTGGTATAAAGATACTTTCCAAAAGCTGTGATTACTTTAAAGGATATACTGTAAGGTATTTGTCTGGAAGCAATTAAAAGCTAATATAAACTCACCCCTTTTTAAAATCAGTCAGTCATTCTCATTTCTTTCTCTCCGTGTTTTTCTTCTGTTTTAATGTTTTGAATCTTAAAGGTTGACAATGGCTTTTGACTTTTCCTCTTTCTTTTTCCTTCATAGATCAAATCTTTTGGATCTTTCAGGGTTTTCAAGCAGTGTTCTGGTATACATTCAAAATTTCTTTACACCACAGTCTTCCTATTTTCCTTTTGTTCTTGATTCAAGCACAATTAGATTCACTTAATTTATTTCCAATAAACTTAGAAATTATTTCATGTGACTGTAGTTAGTATATCTTTTTATCTTTTTCCTTTTCCCTTAGATCTTCACAAACTAAAACAATGCTCACAGTTTACTGAGATCTGAGTTGACACAGGTCCAGATTTTAATTCCAGATGTACAAAGAAAAGTATCATTTAAGTTAAAATCGATCTGCTGTTCCATGATGAGGATACTCTGATTCTCAAGTGCATATATTGAGAATTGTTGACATAGTGACTAAAATTCATCATCCTTTTTCAAAAGATTGAATCTCTTCATTACATGCTATTCCATTTTTTATTAGTTCTTTTTAATATTGTAAATGGATACATGCATAGAAGCAAAGTAGAGACAGTTATGGCTATTGCTATTTATTCAGAAAAAAGTATACTCGCCACTGCCTTTAATAGAGCTTTGCCTGAATAAAAGACATAAAAATAAAATCCTTTTTATTACAACTTGTAAAATCTTGGAGTCTAGTCCTGAAATCTTTTCCCAATTGCAAGAATAAGTACTGAGAATTTATATTGCATCAAACTGAAGGATGCTGCAGAAATGTGTTCTTCTCTGTTTCTTTAGTGCTATGAAACAAATGAAAACACTGCCTCAGCAGCTCTTTCTAACAGTCTTTAGTGGCTTATTACATGTTTGCCTGGTTCAATAGCAGTTCTGTAGAAGCAGGCTCAGGGCTCAGAAATTCATTGCAGTGCAAGACAGAATCATATCATGGTGAACCGCTGTTACATTCTGCTTATATGTGAAAAGGCACGGAGCAGTGTGTGCTGAAGCACCACCTCTTAGATAAATATATGATTTATTTTCCCTAAGAATTTCTTAATTTGGAAATATTCTATAAACAAAAATAATGTGATGTGTGAGCTTTTCACATTATTTTCTTCCCTTTGGATATGATTATTTGCATTATTTTTAATAACTTCTTAGAAAAGTTCCGTGCAGTCTGTTTTTGCAGTGGGCAATATGCTAACCAGGAATGACTTATTGCTTATAAGATTACAGTCCACAATATAGACCAACGAAGGCAAATACATTCTAACTTGGAAATTTCAAGAAAAGCTGTACTGTTTTACTGGTTTATGACCTTCATTATGGCCATAGAATTGAAAAATCTTTCTAAACTCCTACCCATCTGCTCTGAGTAAAGCAAATGTTTGTGTTGCTGCTCTCCATAATCCCCTTTTCCTTTCTCCCACGTCTGCTACTGACCAGGCCTTTTCTTGATTGTTACGGAGTGCTCAGTTTGAAAAGACACAACAACTTTAAAATGGGAGGATGTCATTGTTGTTAAAACATTTTACTCAGACTCAAAATCAAGATTCATGAGTCCTCAGATTTCCTCAGTGATTTTGGGCAGCTGACTGAATCCCTCCATGCTTTGGTATCTTATATGTAAAAGGGAATAGTAATGTTTATTTTTTATGGAGAGAAATATTGTTGCTTATTTTGATTCAAAGAATTTGTTCATTGCATACTGTGAGGAAATAATATTATCTCTTGAGGCTTCCACACACCTTGTAAAATGAAAATATTTTAAAAAGTAAGGATACTGTCTCAAAATGCTTTAATATGAAATTACATATGAATTTACTACCTTTGGATTTTGAGCGTATTGGACCTTCTGCAGTTTCAGTGTTTGTGGACAGTGAAATAGTAAAGTAGTTGGATAAAAATACTAAAGCTTTTCTGCACTTCTGTTGAACGCTAGTAAGCTCTATGTATTATATTCTGTAAGTGCTAAACATAGGAGCTCTTATTATTGTAATATTCATTTGGAAGGCCAAATGTCTGGAGAGAAAACTTATTAAGGCTTGCCCATGTACGGAAGCTTCTATTGGTTTAATTAAATAAATCTGATTTATGTGACATGTATAAACATTGCACTGTACTCTATCTTGGCAAGCACATGTTATTCAATTTGCTTCCAAGATTTCAGGGTACTCACCGTCACATATTGCATACCCCAAATACAATGGAAAAACCAAAGGCAAAAAAATTGCGACCCTCCCCGCTGCCCTGGAGGTCCAGGGTACTGAACCCAGGCATACTTGGCTTTATGATTTCTGGGATTTTCTTAGCACTTCACCAAGGGGAGTAGCCTTGAGAGTTGGTTCAGAGGAGAGCTTGTCAACCTAAACAAGCATGTGCAGAAGGCATTTTAGCTTGTACACACACGTTTTTGAAGCAAATCTTACACTGCACCTTCTTGCTTCTGTCTAATGAAGAGAAAGCCACAGATCCTTTGAATTAGTTGCTCCTGCTTTCAAAGGAGTTGTTTATACAGCAGAGTAGACATTCAGTGAGTTGTTTAGAGATAAGTTACGCTATGGAGATATTACTTGTTGCAGAAGACAGGAGGACGCAAAGGTCACTTGACTTCCGGAGGCCTGAACAGTTGTGTTGATAACAAACATGCCATTCCAGGATCGCATACAAATACAGGATGACCAGAACTTGCTGCAGTTTCTACATGAAACTATGTGAAATACTTATTCTATCTTCCATTTCAGAGGAAACTTTCAGAAGAACCAGTACCAGTGTCAAATTGGTGAGATTGCACTTAGCCTGTCTGCCTCAGACTCTTGGTGCGTTGCAAACCAGTTTGGTTTCAGCAAGTCAACTGGCAGGGTAAGGCAGTGGTAGTAAATGTTTGTGAATGGACAGCTGGCCAGTGCATACTGTACCTCTAAAAATGTGCTAGAAATAACAGCTAATTTCAGGAAAGATTTACAAATACAGTAGTGTCAAAATGAACTGTGCTCGTACTCCCTCCTTCAGGTGGGTGGCCTGTATGACAACTGTGAAGGGAACATTCGTAGGTGAGCAGCATTGCAGGTGTATGAATATGGGTCTGAGTCATACTGGTAACGTGGAAAGCAACAGCAGGAGGCTGAGGAAACCTCATGCTACCAACAAGAGCAAGAAAGTACTTTGTTTTCTCCCAGTAGCACAATACGCAGTGTCTTACTGCCTGTGATTGTATGAATGGCAGGTGAGGGGATTGTGTCTGGGAGTTTCCTGTTCCTGTCAAAAAGGCATAGTTCCCGAACTGGCTGCAGAACTTGGAGAATAGGAAGCTGTCAGGGCCAAATACTTGTGTTTGCAAAAAAAAAATAGTAGCTTTTAAGATAAATGAAAGTGTTGAACAGGCATTGCCTTAATACCATAATGTCTTATTACCATGTTACCTATTCCCTAGCTGCAGTTTGTTGCCTTTCTTTACACCCATTGCAGTTAATTGTACTTGAAAATAGAAATATCAGAGTGTATATGCAGCAATGTGAAATGTGATGGCTTTTATTTACTGCAGACAATTGTTTTGATTTTAAGATTTATTTATCCCAATTCAAGTGACATGCTGAAATACAGAAAGCTGAAAAAGCTGGTTTTAACTTCGTTTAGTGACAGATTTGGCATTGTTTTAGTTGATTTTTAGGACTAAATTATGTGCATTTGAAATTAGACCTGTATTTTCCAGGTGGAGCTTTAACCTGCTCCAACTTAATATCATATAGCAAAATCCAGCCTTCTAAAGTCATGCCCATTTTCTAGTCATGATTAACTGTTCTTTTATTCTTTACTGTAGCACCTGCCAGGTATTGAGAGTTGCAAGGAATGTTCTAATCTGTGATTACATGTGTTGTTGTTGCTTCTCATTCTTCTTTCTTTTTTGATTACTGTTTCCAAAAAAAAAAAAAAAAAAAAAAAAGCTGCTCCAAAACTTTCCAAGGGGAAAGTCGGAATAGTTGATTTTCAGGGAAATCCACCCATTGTAAATGAAAATCATTCTTCGTATTGAAAGCTCTTATGCCACTGTGCAAATGCACAGAAATTAGTTATCCACTATGCATCAAGGCTGAGTCACACACAAGATGAGCTAATTCCCTTTTCAAAGCTCCACAGGATTGTCCTCTGACACGATGTACAGGGCACATTTACAAATTAAATCCTTTATCATTCTAGACCTTCTCTTAAATATTTTTAGCTTATGCAACAGCATCTGGTTTAAAACAGGAAACAGGAGTATAGCTAAATGACTTTTGCACATAAATATTTAAGACTCCATATACTGAAATGTGACACCACAAGTTATCACTTCCCGGTATCCAGCCTCTTATGCTCAGTTGTGTTTTTGCAGATATAAAATATCACAGAGACATGATAAATGTAAAGTCCTTCTCCAAAAACAAATTAAGTTCTAATATCACTTTGGAATGCTATAATCTTAAAGCAGTATTTCTGATTTTATTGAATTGCTTTTTTTTTTTAATGAGTGGTAGGTTTTTTTCCACAAAGGTAATCTGCCTTGACATTTGCTTGAAAGTTTGACCTACTGTGCTCCTTCTTCAGCCACTGGGAGCTTTGCTGTAGATTTCAGCTGATAAGGTGTATTACAGGAATATGTAATACAAATAATGCAAACTCTTTTCTTCCATGGTATAGCTACGAGCTTTAGGAGGTACATTAAGCAAAAGGCATAGTTATGCTATTCTGGAATTCAGTGCTGGGGAGGAAGAGTTATGGCATATAAATAAATGATCAGGTTGGTGACTGACATGTTTAGTACATGAATGCTTTTCTTTTAATATATTTTCTTGGTTGAGCATCCTTATCCGATGCTTATACTGGTCATCTTCTTCAGAATATGAACCATATAGGCCTGCTGTTCTATTTACTTTCCCTCTAGCTGGCCTATTTGAGCTAAACAACCTGGGATGTTCTACTACCTTTTCAGTGGTTTCAAATGGGCATCGATCTCATTCAGAACTTCCCAGTGGGTTGCAAAAGGCATGGTAGAAGCCTGTTTGAAACCATGCAAAATCTTCTAGATGTCAGGGCCGCCCAGACTGGTTCCTCCAGACTGGCATGTCTTATGACATCATTGGGTAATCACTTCTGGTTCATCTTAATGAAGGTTTTAGTAATAATGAATAATTTCATGGCTAATAAGAACTTCAATTTGTACTTGTTCAGCACAGGAGGGATTTTGGGTATTACATTTGAGATGTATAAGCTGATGTAGGCCTGCCACTGACATATTCCTAAGACATAGATATAACTCCGGTAAGAAAATGGTTGAGAGCACTTGTCCACAAACTGAGTGGGCTGCTTGAAAGGAAGGAAGGGAAAATGAGAGGAGAGCCATGGACAGTGCAAAGGAGGTTGTGTGCACAGTGTGTCTGAGGCTAAGAGCAGGGGAGGGGGAAACATGCAACAGTGCAGAGTACGCTCTGACACAGTAGGGCTGTCAGATATGAGTAGCTTTACCCAGAGCTATTGTTCTGCTCCAGCTTAACTAGACTGTGTCCCAACTGCCTCCCACAGACTGGGAGAGATGGAAGTTGTGTAAAAATTCATTTCTCTTTCTTCCAGAGGTGATAGGCATGATCAGAAAAGAGAGTCAGGGAGAGCACTAGAGAATGGTCAGAAAGTAGGACTCTGATGACAGTTTCTTCCAATTCCAGAAAGATTTACAGCCCTGTCAACTTGCATGTTCAGTTTTGGGTAGTTTAGGCTTATTAATAGGTACATTTTTTAGGAATAATATTTCCTTTATGCTGTTTCTGAAGAGCATCACATATAATCTAGGGAATGTATGCTCTTAGCTTTGTACACCTAGGTTAATTGAAAACAGCAAGTAGAAGTGGACATGAAAGGTTACGAAATAGTGTCTAGGTTTTCTAATATTCTGATAAAATATTTCATTAGATTTATAAGCAGAATTCACTGTGCATTTAGATTGACAATGATAGCCTTACTCTGAACAATGGTAACATTTTATCATATTGGTTTAAGCTGTAAGGAGTTCTGAAAAGTTTACAATGTCTTAATTCTTTTCTTATCAAAAGCCAATGTTCACTGTGACTGTATTGATTTGATTCCTAGCATGGTGCAGCTTTGACCCAAATTTTGGAAATAAATAATAATTTCTATGAAAATTAGCACTGAAAAAATAAAAAATTTTCAATGGTCCTGTGTTTCTTATTTAGACCAAACTTGCACTGAAGTAAAAAATGACCAACTGAGCATGTCTGTGATGGAAAAAGACCCTCTGGATGCATGAATCATTAAATAGAATATTTTAAAATTGTATTTCTCTTTATCCAAAAGGGGAATTTGTATTTCCAGCAACTGTAGAGAAGAAAGAAGTCAGTGTCCTGACTAATTGTTTTATACCTTTCCACTAAATTTCAGCAGATTTGAGCTTGAACACTGCCCTTTTTTGCTCCATGCTGGTCAGATGATAAGGATTAATTTGCTGTGACCTATTTGTTTTGACCTTACTATGACCTTTAAGCTTTTTTATCCCTTTCCCTGACACTGTCTGTCATCTACCTTGGGCAGCCAAGTACAACTTCAAAGCAGTGTTCTGTAGGATACTTAGTTTTATAGAATAGTCATTCATTCCAGCACATAAAACATCATTTGTCTATAAACATTGTCCCTGAAAATAGAAGTAAAATGGGCCTGTTTTAAGCTTCCCAGGTTATATCTCTGGGTGAACGTTCCAAAAAGAATAGAAGATTCTCTTTCAACCATTTAAGTCCATTATTTAATTTAATTCCTGCAGGAATACTAGCAGAAAAATCTCTGTATCTATGATATAAAAATGTCCATTGTGTTGTGTTTCAAGAGTGGGCTTCATGCAGTTTCTATCATGTTTGAAGTAATTTTACTGGTAAGTATTCACACTTCTGTTGGAATGTTTTAATCCATCTCTGGTTATTACATATGAGCCAGAGGTATCCAACCTGTAGAGTTCACATCTGGCTTGGGTACTTATATGTATTCCAGATTTGTTTTGACGTGTAATTTTTTTCCCTCTCATCTTTAATGATCCCACATGCACTTTACAGGGCTGCTCTGACCACTCTGCTTGCACATATTAATTGTAGCTGGAATTGAGGGTTTTCCAGTGGGTACCATTTGACACGGTAGTTTTTCTTTCCTTTCACCATGGCAGGTGACAGTTAGTTCTAACTTCCGCAAGCTGCGTTTCTTGCTGTTCACGAGGAGCAGAAATGAGAACTTCATGTTTCTAGTGAGGTAGACTCCTATCTTTCCAGTGAGATGGAAAGATGAGTACAGTGAGATGCAGTACTCTGTAACTTCCCAAACTGTTGATCTTACAACTGTAATGCTGTATGCACAGGAGAGCTATTTTGTAAGCATATCAAGACAATGACAGTGTTCTAGAAGCTAAATGTCTTACTTTGCTCTAGGTTTCTATACCAAAATTGCAATGATACAGTACAATAACTCTTGCTAATAGTGTCTTGGGACCATGAGTAACGCATCTGTGCCAGCCTCATGCAGGTCATGTTCATACACACATGTAACGTATGCCCACATGCTCCCTCATACAATCCATCACACCAAAACTTTATCAACTTGTTTTATTCATCTCTATTGAGCTATAGATTAAAGGCCTTTTAACTCTGAAATTCCTATTTGCTTCACAAGGAGTTCTGCCTGTACCAGGAATATAGGAACATCTTCTTAGGTCCCAGTGCAGCAGAACATTTAAGCATATGCTTAGTAGTAAGCACATGTTTTAAGTTCCAGGAAAGTAAGAATCTAATCATGTGCTGAGTCTGAGCCAGAAAATACAGCACAAGGCATGTGTAAGTAAGTGCAAACAGTTTGCTCAGGTTTTAGGGGTACGTTGAATTTTTTTATTTTTTTAATCGGGAAATGCCGTATAAACAGAGCCAGACTAAGTTTTGGGCATGGATAATCAGAACAATCTGCAACGGCTTCCCGTCTGTGGCTAATGGGATGTTTCTCCAAGCTTTGTCACCATGGCAAATACTTTTTAATACACAAACATTTGCTGCATTGAAAATCCACCCACTCTTGTTGAAAGATGGCCAGGTTTTGTAAAATTGCATTCCAGCTACCCTGCTGATTTTTAAGATAAGCCCTTTCAGTTAACATTCCATGTGTCTAACAAAAGATGTGTGAAAAGCACAGTTTATAAGAACACACATGGAATCCTTACAGTTTCACTGTTCTCTCCTTTAATGAGAAATGAAGTTAAAAAGTCTTCTCATATGTACATGCATGCAAGCATGCGAACACAGTTTTATTCACTGGTTTTTCCTTTCCTTCCCAACCCTCAAAGGGACAAGCCAGTAACTCCATGCCAAGTTTCCATCTAAACTTGACTTCCCAGATCTGGCAGGCATTCTGTGAACATGTCGCGTATTAATGAGAGATTAGTCTTTGAGGTTTCTTACTCTTCAGTGAGCGAGACACATATGCTAGGTAATGAGGTGTCTCTTTACTTATTTAAAATAAATGCTCCTAACTTTTCTTCTTGCTTTTATATGAACACATAGTAGAGTAATAAATATCTGTGATGTTCTTAAGCTCAACACAAATTAAATAAAATCTAGACATTTTCCCTCCCACTACGGCTCTAAGAAGAATGGTCTGTCCAGCTTTCATTTTCATTGCCATATGGGTGTTTAATACCAGTAGAAACGGTCCAAACACATGAAATAGTTGCATTTGAGAAGAGACTTCAGGGTACATCTGAGGGAAGATATGAGCTATAGCTGTCCCAAGGAAAAGACAACTTGCAGTTTGGCAACTTGTGCTAAGTTTTGCAAGCATTTAACATGGTCAAAAATGAGGGGGAAAAAAAAAAAGAAGAAAAAAGAAAAAAAAAGAAGAACAGGGAAGAGGCAAAAGGGAAGAGGGAAAGGAATCAAATGACATTTCACTAACTTGGAACCATAAATACACATAGCATTTTCTTCTTCAGGTCTATGCAGGGAATACTTTTCCAAAGTTGTCTTTTTAAAAATTCTTTAGCTAACTGTAATCCTTTTATGCTTTTTAACAAAATCCCTCAGCAGTTTCTAGCTGTATATTTATTATTCTGCCCTTTTACTTCAGATCTGACTAAAGGGTAAATCTCCCTTAACTTTATCTTGCAAAACACAGGAGATAATCTGGGGCAGGTCTATTCACATTCAAATACTTCATACTTCCTTCACAATTAAAAAAAAAATTACTAAGACATTACTAGCACGTAAAAGGTACTGATCCTTACATGGTAAGCTTCTCCAAATTTCCACAAAAATACTTCTGTAAAATTCCTGGAAAATCTCAATGTGAATATAAAGGTAAATCCACAAAGTCCTTGGATATGGTACTTCTTGTTATCTTCAACCTTTAGAAGCATTATCAGAAATTAACAGAAAAGATAATAAATTGCTCTGCTCACCCTATGAGGCCACTCCATGAGCTCGTACTACATAGGAAATAGAATTTGTAAGCCTGACACCCAGTTTTTAGGACTAATGTAATTTATGTTTTTATAGGAAGCAAGGCATTATGTTTTCAAAGCTGTTGTAGGGTTTCAGACCCATTGGTTTGAGATTTATATTCACTGAAAGGAAAGGAAATCAGAATTTCCATTGAAAATGGGGATCTATTTGTAACTAACATAATGTTCTCAAATTTTGCCTGACTAAAAGCAGACATGGTCCAGAAGTGATTTTAGAAGACTATTTTTTTCTACATTGGATTGTTGTACTACAAAGTATTCTCAGTAAACTTATAATTCGAACAGCTGAGACTGCTTTGGAAGCATCCTATATTTTACAAGCATGGCAGAAGGACGTTTGTTCATTAAGCAAATATTTTCCCCTGGGTGTGCTACTTCTTCTCGCATGCCAGCTAAAGTGTGTCCCTCGTGCCCTAGGACCCCTGCTTATTCTTCTGGGCTTCCTGGCAGCCCATTCATTGCCAGATTTGCTTTTACCAATAAAGTATCTTGAATGGAGTTAAGATTCTTGGTAAAATTGGTGGGCTTGGGATGAAAAATGGGAAAAGATTCTTGCTTTCTCATGTGCACACAAATGAACCAGAAACAGGTATAAATCCCATCCTAGCCAAAATTTTAGTGTCAGAAAAGATTTTGCATGAAATACTGTTTTTTTTTGGAAAAAAGTTGATGCTCTAAATAAGGTAGTTTACAATATACTGAACTGATGACTTTACAGGTCATGTATGGATTTATGCATATAGCCTAGCTCTCTTAAGGTAGACTGCAAAGTGTCTGTGTATTAGCTAGATTCTGGCAGGCTGGCTCCTGTGGCTAAATTCTGTATTAAAGCTTGTGAGAAGTTTACTTTCCCAATTCAGGATGGAGAATTCTTCCAAAAGAAAGACTATAAAAGTGTAACAGGAAGCAAGTCAGTGTAAAATACCGAAGCCTTTTAAAATATTTAAATAACATTAGCACTGTGCTGAAATACTCATTTCCTAATTGCGTAGCACACAAAATCTTGGTCTTGCTAAGGCCTCCAATAAATTGAAAGCAGACTAAAACAAGCTTTCATACAAGAAACATCTGGTTATTTAAGTTTCCTTCTTTTAATACTAATTTTAACAACTCCCAAACGTGGATAGAAATACTACCTTATACTTTTGTTTAAAGTTCATTTCCTGTCCCTGGGATATTTGCTGACCTTTTAATGCTGGCCATTTCGCTTTCCACTTTCGTATTCCTATTCTCATTGACTTCATTCCATTCTTGACCTCTCTTCCCCTCAAGAAAATTAAATGCAGTCCAAAACATGTTGGACACCAATTAGTTTTACAGCTCGTCTTACCTCCCCTCCTACTGCATTCTTCAGTTCATTGAGTCCACTCCACTTTTATACTTTTAGTCTTCACAAAACTTATAGCCTCACTGCAAAACAAACACTGCTGGCATGAAATGAAAGCCTTTTTCTCTGCTGTTTTCCTCCTGCTAACCAATATCAACAAAAAGTGATCTCTAGACAGACAAGGAAAAAAATGACTAGCTTCTACCTCTGGCTTTTGAAAAAAAAAAGCTTTCTTCCTTTTCATGTAGTTGTAATATGACAGAGGTTTGGGGCACTTAATAACAATAAATCTTGACTAAAAAAAAAGTAAGAATAAAACTTTTTGCATACTGTGATTTATTTGTTTATGTTTTAGTTGTTGAAGTGCAGGAACAAGAGAGAACACTTTTTTAATTTGTTATGAGAAAGCATATTCTCTCTTGTAATTTAAAAGCATATAATAAAATATAAAGATAAAATATAAACATAAATTACAATCCTACTTATATTTAAAGTTATATTTAAAAATCAGGCATATTTTGCACTCTTACCCTGGTACAAAACTGCTGTTTCAATGAGGTTATCAGTAGGATCTTGACTAATAAATCTTTTGTTAGTGGCCTATCCCCTGATTCAGCAAGGCACTTGCTGAGTACATATATGGCTACGTTCAGAATGTTGCTGGTTGGATGGAAACTTCTCCGCTCCTGACATATGTTCCAAAGTAGAAGACAGACATTTATTTAACTATGCTTCTGAAGTACACTCAGGGACAATATAGTTGTCAGGCAAAAAATTGCAGACAAAATACAATTTTGTTTTTCTATATGCGCTAGCCATCAAAATTTTCCTTTGACTTCAGTATTGCAAGACTGGACATGAAGCATTTGTATGTGTGAAGTGTCTCATATTTTTAGAGGCATATTTTATGCTATGTTATGTTATGGAGATGTTTATAAATATGTATCATCCATATCTATATATGTACAATAACATTTCTGCTCAGAAATAGCAGGAGCTTTTTTTGAAATCCCTCGTTTTAGTGATACTTCAGAGCTTATATCTAGCCTAAAGCAACTTGCTTTTTAGTAAGAAAAACATTATATATCTGCCAATGGTTGTTGTTCTTAAAACTCCTTGTTAAACTGAAGGAGTTAATGATATACACTTTAAAGTTTTTATTAATTTATGACTATGTGATATTCAGTTGCTTGGACTGATCTGAAGAGTGTGAGGAAAAACAAGAGTCCCCTCGTCTCTCTTAAAGAATCATCCTTCCTTTGGCTGTAAATAAATCTTATCACCATGAGCCAGAGAACACAGCTTTTATTGATTTATTTTCTTTTTTAGCCATCTTGTAATGTCTAAACACTCATATCTAAGCCATAGATTATTCAGAAACTTTCAGTATTGTTTGCGGTACAAACTTTTCTTTGTCCACACTTGCAAGAACATTTTATGGCTCTCCAAACTAGGTATTAGATCAGCATGTTTCTGTTTGATATAATCTTTACAACATAAAAAACCCTACTAAAGCAGAAGTGGTCTCTATGTAGTAGTGTTTCCAGTTTTAGGGATATTTTATTTTGCTTCCAGCATTAATGCTATTAGTGTCAAACTAAGAACTGTAACTCACATGATTTTGTAAATCTGCCTTTCAACTTTATATGCAAAGTATCAGTTTCATGGGTGAACCCTGACTATGTTTTAGAAAAAAGCTTAAAATATATGGTTCTAGATATATGGTTCTAGAAATCTAACTGAAATTCATATTAACAGTTAGATATCTGAAATTCAGAAGATAAATTTTGTCATTATATGCATAAAGCAAAAAGAATAATAAATATTAAGAAGAATCTCACTTTCAGTGTGACATGGTGTAGTCTTCTGTCTTGGAAAAACCCTCAGTTTTTGGCTGTATATTGCAGGAGTTTCTTCACTGTAAGTATCCTGATTTGTCGTAACTATGGTTCTGCTCACACATTGTTAGGCAAAATGAAATCTTTTAATCAGATGCAAGATACAAAGAAACAATGAAATAGTAAGAATCATGCACAGAGAAGAAGAACATGCCTCAAGAAAGTGTCAGTACAGTACACGCAAATGTTATGTACCTTTGGGGCATACAGATGGTTATAACCATATTAATACTCACTGTGATCCTAACAGCACTTCTCTACTTTTGAATATAGAATTAATTTGACATAGATAACTGTGCTCATGTCCTGCTAGAGGGTTATAACCACCTTTCTTTCTGAAAGCTTTCAAAGTCCTCCTACTATTGTGTAGAGGCGTATGGTGACGCACAATTCTACCAAGGCATATTTCCTTGTCAGGATGTTCTGCAGATTCCTCCAAAATTTGTACTACAGCTGCTCAGTTTTTGATTGCCCAAGGTAGTGGAGGGTGGAATAACTCAGTAATGCAAAAGAGCAACTAACAGAAGAAAACATGAAAATTAAGTTGGGGGAAAATATTCTGTGCTGAAATTACTCCTGGGTCAGAAGTGTGACACCCCGTGACAAGGAAGAAGGCTCAGACCTGTGTAGATTTAGTGAAAATGTACCATATAGCAGGTTCCCTTTCAGGGTGGCACAGTTAATCCACAACCCAGATAATCCCCTCCTGGTAACTGAGAGCTGATTATATTTGGTGACCTTCTGTACTAGCAGTGCTATTTCCTGCATCCTGAAATTTAGCTTTCCCACTCTGCCGAAAGTCAGGGGCACATAAATATCTCAAATCAGGCACATGAACGGTAAAGATTAGATCTGTAAAAAATGGTAATACACTGTCCTAGGATCAAAAAGATTTGAATGGACAGTAGACTCTCTGGATTCCTTGTGTTCACAGAGAAAGAAAGAAAAGAAGATGTTTCCAAAAATTGGGCTCCCAAAAAACTAGTAAGTTTGGGCATCAAATGACAAAGTTTAAAGGATAGAACAGCATTTCTATACCCTAACAGTGATATTGTGCCATAAATTATATCAGATTGTATTAGTTGTATTAGTAAACTCCTTTTGATATGAATAGAGAAAGTGGGAATATGAGAAGTGCATAAAAGAATATTTGTAAAGGTTAAATTCCTCCATTGTAATTTTTAAAGAATATTTTAGGGTAAAAAAAATTCAAAGCAAAGATTCTATTAGATAGAGCTCAATGAAATGCCCATAATTAATCTTTAAATATTTTCTTTTCAACTCAGGATGTGTAGAACAAAGTTCTTGTTGTGCGATCTCTTTTTGTGGTTGGATTTTTGCATGGATATGGCAGTTAGAATGAAACTTTCCCCATCTGACTTTGAAAAATCAGGATACATTCCAAAGAAATAAAATGTAGCCTAGGTTCAGGATGGGGTTTGCAGTCCAAGATTAGCTGCTTATTTGTCCTAAATCTTTATTTTCACAGTGATTTTCTTTTTCCCATTTGAATGGCTTACTTCTGTTACTTTATTTTCCAGATGTTTTACTCTTTCCTTCCACAATGCTTTAAATTTTTCTTCTGTCTAGAGTCTATCTATGTTACACTAATGATCCATGCATCTAGGGTGTGGACCTATAGCTGAGATAATTTAGTCTAATTTAGAAGTAACAATAGAAAGGGGACAGTTCAGTGGAGGGTGTACTTGCATTGCTGGGCTACTCTCACATCTTTGCTGCTGCATCTTCCTTGTTCACACAGTGTGTCCAAGTTAAAGCTCATGCAGGTCTGGTCACCTGAACTGTGAGCAGGCTTGGTTCATTCACTAAAGGGCTGGGAATTAAAGTTCTCTCCCTGATGGCAGCCTCCATACATTTGTTTCCATGAAGGGAAAACGATGCCATTCCAACTTCCCTGAGCACTGCTTGTCTTGTGGTTGCAGTGTAATAATATCCTCATATCCCATAATACCGAGTTATCACTTTTTGGTTTTCATGCCTCACAGTCCTACAGATGATCTGCCTAGGTCACAGAGCCAAGTTCTGAGAGACAGAACAGTAGAAATTAGTCTTCATGTGCTAATACAGTTGGAAAAGCAAATAGAACAGAAAAAAAAAAAGTCTTTTGGAATATGGTTTTTGAGAACCAGAATTTTCATATAGAAGCGTTATCCATCTCACCTGGCTTCCTCCTCAGCAGAGCTAAGAGTATTCTGGCAATATTTTAATTGTTGGAAAAATACAGTTCTGTTGAAATCAAACTGTTTCACAGGAATGTTTCAATTAAAAAAAAAAAAAGTTACCCAAGAAAAATACGAAATATATTTGAAGCCTAACTCTGTATGTGTGTGAGATTTTAATGTCAAACCCAACCTGACAGCATGAAAACGAATGTGTGACCATGCCAGAAACAAATGTTTTCAGAATTTGTTTAAAAATAAATCTTATTATCTTGGCTTGAAATTAATTTTTGTATATGCCTGACTAACTTGGTGGATAGGAATTTTGCCTGAGAATGTACAAGAACATACTCTCAAATCAGGTGAATTATGTAAAATAAAAAGCACTTAATTTACTCTCCATGCATAAGCACATTTTTACAAGAAATCTATGCAAGTATTTGTGCATTTTTCAAAATATCTGTAAAAACAGTAAAGGGGACATGCAAGTGACAAATGTTAGCGTGATGCTGCACAGTGCTGCAGAACTTGCAGCTCACACTATCTGGCACTAATGGTGCTCTGTGGCTCCCTACAGTGTTTATAGCAACCCCCTTAAAAAGCATCACCACACGACGTTTCTGGTTTCTTCATTTAACTGCTGTTTTAAAAGAGTGCTTGGTCCGATGACATATATCTAATGATTTCTTTCGGTAGAGGAGAGGTGGAGTACCATATGTACAAAATAAAACAGATCATGAAAGCCAGAGATGGTTAAATTTTAGAAGACACACTTTTAGCCGATTGCTAAACCCCTTATTTCTCAAAGATGCTGGAGAAATTCCTTACTCAATGTTTAGGAAAAGGTATTTGAGATACAGTAGTAAAGCAACAGTTGATTCTGGGATTGGAAAGGGAAGACAATTGAGTTTCTAATGACTTCACAGGGCTTAGCAAAAAGAATTCTAACTCAGTGTTAAACCTGAGTTTAACACATAATACATTAATAAACTTTGATACATTCATAAACTTTGTAAGAATTTATGAGCCATGTGAAGCATGATGTAGCCAACACATTTGATATGTATGCTCTTTAATTTAACCACAGGAACCAAGGGAGATATTCTGCTCCAGGGAATTGAGATTTAGAAGGTTTGGGTTTGCTGCTGACTTGCCTTGGTCAGTTAGGCTTCACCATGCTCCCACTTTAGCACTCTTAAACTGGGGATAATGTTGGTTAAGGCTTTGCAATCCTGAGTTGAAGAATACTATAGAAAATCAAAGAAGCTGATCTCCTTCCTTAAGTACACATGTAAATAACATATTTGATAAATGTAATTTGATAATTTAAGTTGTGAACCAATCTTCGAACTGCATGCAATCATTAACTTACAATACTCATTAAGAAGACCTAATAAAAAACATTTTGATTTTCTAACCAGTGATTGGCTTTATTTGTTATAAACACCTACTAATAATACAGGCTTGTGCCCTGCAAGACGTTGTCTTTGAGGGGGAGAAATTCATGTTTCAGACTGACAGAAAGGAGACAAAATAAAGCCTCTTATTGAGCTTATAAGAGTTTATAGCCTTTGCCACACAATTTGTGGTTTTGCTGCAGTAATCCCTGAACACTGGGGCAGATTATCTTGGCACGTTCAGCTGTGCTGTGTAACTACAGCATAGATTTTTTTAGTGTTTCACCATCACTAACCAGCCCCACTTAACAGAGGTAAAGCTCCACGATCATAATTTCCAAAACCAGCAGTGCCTACTGATTCCAAGATGCACTTAATACTGGCACAGTGGCTAAGAAATAATTAATAACTGAAACTATCTTACAGGCTAACATGCCGTATAAAAGAACCCAAATTTTCTAGGAGTATACTTTTCTACACTTCAGTAGAGTGTTGTATAGTTATATTAGGTTTTTGAACGTGACATTAAAAGAAGGTGGGCAAGATTACCTTCTGAAAGCTTGGATGAGAGGATGGAAATGTGCTTCATAATAATGAGCAGGTCAGCACTGCAGAGTTGCGTCAGGTCACTGGGGGCACATATGAGGACATCGACCAGTTTTCTTAAGGCACAAACCCTAACCTTGTGTCAAAGTTAGTTTACACATACAGTGCTCACCTGGGCATGTCACTGGGATTTCTGCAAGCGTATATCATGTATGCTGACAAGGATAGTGACCTACATTTTTAAAAGTTTTCTACATTTCTTCTGCCAATAGAAGTCTTGGCTAGGTTCTCTGTTCCTCTGGGCGTGCACGGTTGACGGAGGGAAGGTACTTCATTGCTGTTCAGACAGATCAGGCCAAGTTCTGAGTGCACCTTACTAGATGCAGTGAAACCTTCTCCACTGAACAGGCTTACTTAAGATTAAGCAACCTTAATGCAAATCATAGTTTATGGCTAGGTAGAAGCCACACCAAAGTAAGGATATAGATTTACTTTGGAATAAGAACATATTCTAAATTCTTGTATGAATTGGGTTTTTTCTTAAGAAGAATTAGCCATGCTAATTCCAAATGATTCAGTTTTGAACAGCATATCTGCAACACAGTTGTGTGTGCGTGACTGTTCGTTACAGCATTGATGATAGTAGTGACAGATAAACTCAATATTCAGGAAATGTTTAAGCTTGTAAAATCACATCACTTATATTTATGGTATGTTAATTAAAAAATTGGGAACTCAAGAGAGACAAAAACCTCGTAGTTTTTCTCTTAGTCTGTTGGGCTTGTTGGTTCTCTACTTGTCAGAAAGTTTCAAAATTAAAATATTTAAATGTATATATTAATATGTAATTTACTGTCTTATTAAAGTATCATAGAACATAAAATTTTACTAAATATGATCTGAGAAATATCATATCTTGACTTTTCATATGATGTTGTTTTGTCACTGAGACACGGCTTTAGGATAGAGCTAAGGTACCTTTTCATATAAATACTTCAGTGCTTATGTTTTCAGTATTAAAGACTTTAAAAAAAAGGTGATAGCTGTCACAGTTTGTCATACTGCTATTAATTTGTGCAAGTTTACAAACTTAAATTATATGAAAACAAAATGTATGATAATCAGAGTAAAATAAGCTGTGTTCAAGGAAATAACATACTAAGTTTTGTATATATATTTCAAACATCACATCAAAAGCAGATATGATCAATTCCTTTTTGCCAGCCTGTGGTCTGCCTCTGGCTACTGCCTATGTATGCCCTCTCCAAAGCTAAAGTGAATACAAGAAGTCCACATGGTGGATGTTTCTCTCTTCTTCCTGTATTCTATCCACCACAACCATGTTATTTGATATGTAACTATTAACTTTAGGGTATTAGCCAAGCCTGGCTACACTATATTAAACCAGTTTTACTTTAATTCTGGAGTTATTTATAATCCAAGTTAAAATTCTGATTAGAATAAGGAGGAATATGTGCATGCATAGTTTTAGGATTTTCAGCACACAGAGCTGAGATTTTTTACAAACATGCACAGCATGTATAAACCATCTTCAGAAATGTGAAAGTGATTTCCTCCTTGCCAAATTTTATTTTTGACCTGGTGGCACAGATTTGTATGTTTAGCTGTAACTGCTTGAATACATTCCACAGATGTTCCCTGATAGGGAGTGTCTCCTATGGCAAGCATCTGATATTGTAAATTTGCACAGACTGAAACACAAGAATCCCTGAAAGATAATGACTTTTGCGTCACGTAAATTTGGAGGTTAGGTTATAGGAGCTCCAGTACTGCACATTTTTCCATACCCAGCCCGTTTTAGAAAAAAGGTCCCCAGATATTTTGTCTGGATTCCTTGCTCAATGAACCTACAAGGAAACTTATGGAGCAATAGAATTAAAAGATTAAACCACAAGCCACTTGTACTAAGTCTTTAAATGACTTACGAAGCATACAGTTTACTTAGTAACTGAGTCTGCAGACTCAATTGCTTTTGGAGAATTCTGAGGACTTTCGGTTTTTTCCGCCTGACTTGACTGCTTTGTTGCTGTGTGGCTGTGCCCCTCTGCATGATACAAAAGAACAAGACAAAAGATAAGATTACAATTAAGTAACATTTATTTGTTTAGGTTTTTTTTAACTGCTTTTTAATTAGAGAGAAAATCTCCTTTATTGTTAAACCACAGTGTAAGAATTGGAAACAGCAGTAACACATGGTCACAGTCTCACTCACATAAGTACCTTGAGTCTTTTATATATTTCAGGAGTGCAATACTACACATGACGATCTTAAGAGACACAATGATGCACATGTACATTTAAAGCTCTCCAACAATGTGTGTTTTTAAGTTTAAATATTACTGACAAGGTTGAAAGCAATTTTTACCAGTAACCTCTGTCTGTGGCTTTAAATCTATTCATCTGTGTGACATCGGATAGGGAAAAAATAAGCATGTTGCAAACACTCCAAGAGACAAGTATTTTACCCTGGATAACTAAGAATACAGTCTAGAGGCAGATTAGTGGTTTGGTACAGGTATGGAGAAACAGGTCACATTATTCTGTGGATGCCTTTCAGTTTGTCTTCAGGCTGTAAAGTACTTAATTTTAAAATTTTGATTCCGTAGCTGCAAGGCATAAGCTGTGCCCTATAGGCTTGGTCTCTGTTAGTGTAAGGGTGAGAAAGAAGCGAACCTAATGTTTCTAGAAAGGACTGTGGGATTCCTCTTCTCCTATAAGGAATAGGAAGCTGTGTGTCAGGGAGCTAGGATACCCCATTTCACCAGTGAAACAAATGGAAAGAAGAAAAAGTTAAGAGTGTCAGAAACTTGTAGTTCTACTGATCAGCTATAGGCAAGTTTAGTGCTTCTAGAAGACCTAAATAAGTAGCAATGTTGCAGTCACCTAAACTGGTCCCATGGCTGGTGTTTGTGGACAGTGAGGGTCAGGTATCGTTGTAGAGTGGCTAGAAATAGTCCCGTGCTTGATACGGGATCGAAGCATGATCTTGGAGTTGTAAAATTTGCACCATTTAATTTGTGGTCTGCTTCCAACAATGCACACTTCAGAGGACCACCAGGTGCCAGAGTGGACACTATAGATTTTATACCCATATATTTTTCCATTTTCACCTAGATGATGATATGTTTTCATTCCTTGTCACCTTGCTGAAAAATGAAGCTGGTCAGATCCTAGTACAGAATGAGAGCAGGCTGAAAGCACACTCGAGGGATAGAATTGGTCCCTAGAGAAACTAAAGAAAAGGTGGGGGTTATCTAGCCTTTGGGCTATTTTTTTTCTTTTATGAACAATCTCATTACAGCATATAATCAACACTCCCAGTGTTTGGTTACATTTTGTTTCCACATGCTACAAGAGGGATTGCGGGATTTTTTTTTTCTTACCTCATGTGATGACTTCATAATTGACAGCCTATCCATATAGATGCATAAATTTTGTCTGTTCAATGGTCAGTAAAATTTGAGGTGAATTGAAGACTTTCTAAATATCTCATCTTTTAATGGGGCGGTCTTGCAAATTAACATAAAACTTTTGAGTGAAACTTCATAAACACGGAGAATGATGAACCTCGATAGTGTGGGATTTCCAAGACAGAACTTCCCATTTTCATTGGTTTACAAAACTTTATGTCTGCCTTGTGTGGTTCTGTTTGGTTTTGACATACAATTTTCACTTGGAGATTTCTGAGGTGCCACTAGGAAACATCTAGCTGTAGACAAACCTGCTACTTGACTAGCAGTGCAAGCAACTAGCTCACTGAATAGCATTTTGTATTAACACCTGCCTTCAACAGGAAAAAAGTCACATTCCATCCGAATGCATTCAGCAACAGGAACAGAGACTGCAGTGAGCAGCAGTGTCTGTAGAGGACTAAGCAATATATAGAAACACTTTTTTTCCAAAATATGCTGAAAAGTAATTGGAATTTTTACAGGTGTTTATTATTTTAAATTCCTTTCTGAAGCAGAATGCTTAGCAGTTTCCATTCCTGCAACATTATCTGCCTGACTACTTGATATTAATGGAACGTGCCATTGTTTTTTAGTAATAATTCAGGTACAGCAAGGGGATGAATAGCATGACAATTCACTAAGAAGGACAGGAGCAGAATTCAAACCTACCAGTTGAGCATTTTCTACTTCAGGACAAAAAAACCCTTGTGAAGTGTTCTGTGTCTTATGCCTTAAAGTAAGTGGACACCCAAAGGTCTCTGTACAGCAATGACAGAGCAGTTCCTGTTACATAGGATACCAACACAAAGTAGCTGCAAAACCTGTTAGATTCAAAGTTACTCTTCAATACCATCAGCACGGTTCTGATGTGAAAAATAGCTCATGTAATGAATTGTAGTTCCAAGTACTTATTTTAACTCTCTGAAGAGCAAAGTGGTCTTTGCAGATTTTGGGGTGTGCTAGAACAAATTGCATGTGATTCAGTGGGGACAAATGTAAGGTAATGCAAAGGACTTTTCAACTGCAGAAATATAGACTGAGAAAGGGGTAATTAGGTAGCAATTGTACCTAATTCTAATATCTCCTAAGGACTAAGGAGTTATTTTGGATCACTCCCAATATTAGTCAACAGCATCATTTGTGTTTGAAAAAACAGATGTCATGCTGGGATATGGAAACAGAATCCTGTCCTGCAAGATGTGAGGTAGTTGTTTTGCTCTGCTCAGCAGAAGCTGAGGGAAGTTAAAAGCAGAAAGTACTAGCAAAAAAGCTGCCACTGAAATAGTGTCCAGAGGTTGATATGGCACTTGTAGAAGAGGCACTTCTAGAGGAGAGTAATGAGGAGGTTCTTGGGTCCAAAACATATGACCTAAAAGGAAAACCAGAAAAACCTGAAGTTATTTGTCCAGAAAAAAAGAAAGCAAAGAGACCTGGCAACAGTCTAAGTTATACAAAGAGCTGCTGTGAAGGATCCTGCCTCATCCTAGACCAGGATGAGGCTTTGAGCAACCTGGTCTAGTGGAAGGTGTCCCTGCCCATGGCAGGAGAGTTGGAACTAGATGGTCTTTAAGGTCCCTTCCAACCCAAACCATCTTATGATTCTATGAAAGGAAGAGTCTATTCCCATGTTTGTGAGGGACAGTAGAAGTAGTAATGTTCTTCAGATTATATGTTAGGATTAGATTATTTACTTTAATAATAAAGATAATTAAAGACGGGAATAGACGTTTTGGAGATACAGTGGAATGCCCTTTATTGGAAGTTAGAGAAGCACCTGTCAGAAATGATGTAAGGATAGTTCATTCTGTCTTTGGGCAGTGCAATAATTTTAATGATCTCAACACCTTACTCAGCCCTTGGATTCTTTTATGTTCTGAGGTTCTGACTGTCTGATACCTATTTGGTGAACATTAGCAAGCACTGAGGTGTGGCTGATGTAAACTTGCAAGCAAAAAGAGGAGTGATGAGTGTGGTACACACAATTAATTTAAAGTCTCCTGGCTTCAGTAAGAAGTCATGGAAGTGATGATGGGAGGAATGAACTTTCATGTGTAACACTAAAATTGGTAACCAGAACAGAACTAGCATAGCCCATCTCTCTGTGCACCTGAATTTTTCAAACAGGGTAAAAATTCTAGTCTTAAACATTATATGCAATTCAGATGAATCTGATAGATAGAAAGGATTTTGATAACATGCATTAACTATATTAAGGATGGCAGCTTCTGAGGTGCAATATAAAATGTTCAAGTCCACAAAACCTTTGAAACATGGGTGCTGTATATATGGTAATTTCTTTGTATTTCTTCTGAGAAGCCAACCTGCTAGCATTAGTTCTGCAGTGAAATTACTTGAAAAGAAAAAAAGTCATAATGATATCACCTTGAATATTATTTTTTATTAATTTATATACATAGCTATTCAGAAATAAACACAGACAATACGTAATCTATCATGAAGTTCAGCAGTTCTGCTTTACACAAAAGTTGGTAACCTTCATCAAATAACAATAATGTACTTTGTATGCTTAGAAAATCCTTCTGATCTGTGTTTGCCATTCTCAAACATAAAGATTGCATCTTTGATTTTGCTACCATTAGTATTTGGAAGAATTATCAACACAGAAATGCTCAGGTTTGACAAGTGGTATAAGATTTCAGTAAACATTTCTTCTCTCAGAGAGATATTGGAATCAAATAATATTAAGGGAAATTATACTGCTTGGAACTCTGATCTTCAAAGAGAATATAAGTATAGATTGAAATCAGAATGGACATTTAGGGGTATTAAATGTAAATAAGGATTCAACAGAGGTGTAAAGATACAATTAAACTATGGAAATGTGCACAAGTTCAGTAAGTGAAAACATAAAATACTTTGGAAAAGAAGGTTGTATAAACATAAGCTTACTATTGCTAAATTAATATTTGGAGTTAGCTGGCATGTTTTGATAATATTTAAATTGAATATTATGATTTATCAAAAGTAGCATGCTTTGTGAAAACTGTCAAAGATTTTAAAGTTTCTTTAGAGACAAAACAATTTTAAGAATTTAAATGAATTCTATTCCAGGTACTTTGAAACAGAACATTCTGAACGTGTCTTGCATTTGTTTGCCTACTGGGTAAAATTTTAAGATGGTCACATCAAAATGGAATATTTAGATTAATCCAAAGTATTTTTGTGATGAAACATTTCATATATTTGTATTTGTTTCCTTTCCATTGCAACAGTAGAAGAGATTAGAACTTCTGGTATTCCCTCCAAAGAAAAATTTCAAGTTCCAGTTTTAGAGTATTTTTCTTTAGTGGTATTAAAAATGGATCCTCTAAAAAAATAAAGTAAAAATATAAATACTTATTCTAAAATAAAAACTATACAGCTTACATGAATTATGAAAAGAACTTTATCACTAATCTTACGATTTCTAAGGATACACTATAAATGGGAAACAAACAGAATGTGAGTTCGACAAGCACATGTATATTTATTGTAAAATGTGAAAGAAGTTTTAAATATGTACTTTTCACATACCTTAGAAAATCATTAGGATTCTGCCAGATGGCATTTATATACCTTATTGTAAAATGTATCTGATGACACATATGTTTCCCAGGCAGTTACAGGATAACAGAATTTTACATTCAGTGACACCTACAAATCTTTTTTAAAGATAAAGTTTAGACTGAGTGCATTAGCAGACTAGCCACATATTTAGAAAATGAAAGATTAGGCTAACCCTTATCATGTGAGTTCAGAAAGTATACTTGTAGTTTTAGACTACAGGATAAAGAGGTTAGGGTTCTTTTGCAGAGAAAGAGAGATGCAGAAGGCAGGATAAAGGGGAGAAAAAAGGAAAATCTTAAGTACTCCCATATATTTCAGCTATTGTAAATACCAAGGAATAAAAATGTAATTTCATGAGCCTCAATGTTTCTTTGCTTTCCCCTCCTGTTCAGTGACACTGTGCTCAAAACACTTCCAAATCCATTTAAATTATACTTTTCACTACTCCACATCCACAGTTTGGGTGAGGAGCACAGAGGAGCACATCTACCACTTGCTAGCTTCTATAGAGAATGACTATACAGTTGCACATCTGTATGGCAACAAAAATGTGCAACTGGAGGCTAATGACACCAAGAACATTTCTGGTTTTAACACTGGTCATTAAATAGCAGTTTAACAAGAATTAATGTTGCCTGGAATGTTCCTGCACCTCTCCAAACTACAGAGTTCAGCAAAACTCACATTTGTTTAACGATGTGTTTTGAGTATGTCAGTCTTGATTCTTACTTCTTTAAGTTTTGTTCTGATAGTTCCTAAGATACATTTGTCTACTATTGCTTCTTAGAGGAGGAAATTCAAACCAGTCTAGGGCAAAATATCATCAAATTTGTTATTAGGTGACACACCCCATCTAAACACATTGCTGGTCTCCCAGAAACAGCACTGTATGTACACTACGTATACAATGTGCATTACATGTGTAACATTTTACAATCCCTTTGCCTTTACAAACAGGATACCATATTTGTGACTTGGACATATAGGTTTTCAATATATAAATGCAGCAGTAATGAACAGTTCATTTTTTTTTTTTTTATTTTACTTTAACTGTTTAAGTCCTATTGTTTAGAGCTCTGAGCTTTGCTAAACAGGATGTTCCCCAAGGATGACAGTGGGAAATCATATTATCTCAACATTATTATTTGTCAGGGCTTTTACTGGAGCAAAAGGGGATGTTCCTCTGATTTTTATCCCTGTAACATTGTACCTAAGATAAGGAGTGCAGTGAATCTCTCAATTGTCCCTACACACTAATTTGGATCATGTTGCAGAGGAGTCTGAGTTCAAATGAATTCGTTTTGAGTGAAACCAAACTGGAAATGCACAATAGGAACATACTCCAACTGCAAATGGACATTCAGTTCATGGGTGAATAAATATATATTGTAAACTTCAGATTTCCTCAACCCTAACTATTTGACTCTTCACTGTTTGACCACAGTATTTGCTGCTCTAAACATAGTCAGAGCCCAGTCTACTCCCTGTGTAAATGGTGGTGTCCACAGCTGAGGTTTGAGGTATGTTTTAAAACTGTAGCCAGTATAAGGAAATTACTGCTGAAAGCAAAGAGAGTTTTAAAGGATTGACCCAAGTTCCTGGATGAGTCCAATTCATTTTAGTGGGTTTTGCACTAGACCCAGATGCTGCAGGTCTTGCTGCTTCCTGTTGTCTGATAGCATTTAATAATCTTAAAAAAACCCAGAAAGAACCCAGTAGAGCAAATTCTCTGTATGAGTCCAAGAAGTCATAATGCTTACTCACACAGACTGTTTCATTTAACAGGATGTGAGTGAAGATTAACATACATTCCCTCATCTAGAGGAACATATAGCTTGGAAACATCTGAAAAAGTAAAATAATTCTTAAGAATTCCCAGAAGACTCATTAAGCATGAATGACTTTGACTTAAACAAATTACTTCTAAGATAAAACCAAATATTTGGTATAAAAATATCTGATATATCAAATACTTACTTATTAGGATTTTTCCTTTTTACAAATTATCAGCAACCTACAATAATAATTCATAAAGAACAGAAAAATGTATGAAAGTGTGAATATGCTTTGTGAAAGGTAAGACATACTGAATGAAATATTTTTGCTTTTTGGTCACTTCTGTACAAGAAATGTATTAAAATATTGTGTATATATATCTATATACCTCAGACTGTGAGAGTTGTTTATAGTGTATTTGAGAATAAATTGGATGCTTTGATACTTAAGTGTCTTGATAGCATATTTTCTAGTAGGTCTCCATTGCCATGTTTTAGATAATTTTCTGAGTAAGAGATGAAAAAAAAAGAGTTAAAAATGAACTATAGCTGTGTGCCTTCTTTCATCTTATTTAGGAAGAGCAGGATATTGCTTCAGACTTTCACCAGTTTAATGCAGACATTAGCCTAAAACCTGACTTTGCATTCTCATCACTGAGGGGGCATACAGCTTTCTCTATTTTGGTCTTGAAGCAGACAATACAATTCCAGTCTTCCCTGAATTGAAAAGGCAAGTAAGCAGCAGATATAACTGAAGGACTCTGCTTGTCATCTGCTCCAAAAATTTCTCACCAGAGAATCCTTCTGCTTTCCTTGTAAATTGGCATCCTCAAGCCAAATGAGTCCTCTTCATTTTTTCCCCACCTTTAGCTCTACTAAGTCCCTCATTTCCCTCTTGCAGTATATCTTTATCTTGATCCTTAGCTAAAGAACACCCCTTTAAACAGCTCTTTTCTGTGACCTGCCCATACTCCCCTGCCTGGTGTCCCAGTCTCAGCTCAGAAGCAGAATGAGAATTGCACTCATTTTAGAGCAATTTTTGCATTTTATGGCTCGATACTGAGATTCTTCTGCTTATACCACTTACAGGGATCCACCTCCCTTCCCTGAAAACCACTGTCACATTTTCTGTTAACAGCTTTAGTGCTTCTTCTCTCCAATTCTCTAAAGCCTCCGAAATGACTTTACCGACAGCTGAAATGTATGTTGTTAGGTGGGTAACCACATTTCCTTCATCTGCTGCTGTGCTCAGAGGTCTTCAGACAGGAGAGCATTTGTGGAATCTCTCCAGAGCAGTAAGTTTGAAGGTTAATTAGGATGAAGTTGGCAATTCATTCTTCCCAGTTCTATAATTTCAAGCTTTTTGTAGACTCCTGGAAGTATTGCTACATTGATTAACCTTAACCAATGCTTTAAACATTGTCATTATAAACTTTGGCCAGGAACTGAAAAAACTTGAGGTGAATACAATCAGTAAATTTAGCAGATGTGAGCTAAAGATCTCAAGTGCTTTAAACTAACCACGGTTCTCTCTGAGTAGTTCGTCTCAGGGACAAAAACTGGTTTTATCCTTAGTCTTAATTTTCACAGCACTCCTAACTTTCCAGTCAGGTTTGCAAGCAGTGCTCTAAGCTAAAAGTCCCAGGTATGTTGTCATAAGAACAAGGTAGCATCAGAAAACAGCCACACTGTAAAAGCCTAGCATGCTCTGTCTAACACGTACTATTTATTTACTGAGCATAGCCCTTCCTTTTATTTGCACTCTCTACCACAAGGTGTTTCTCTGAACCCTCTGACTCACCCTGTTTTGAACAAAGTGGAAGTGCCAACCCTTTATATTTGTTTAAATGTTCTCATGGAATAGATGACACAGGCTGGTTTCTGTGGTGTCACTGGGAGTACAAGTTAGGTGGCTGTTGCCAGCGTTTATATACGAAGTGTCTGGGTACAAGACAGGTCTGAGTGATAATGAGCTCATATTCAGTTGGTCATTTGGTGTAAGCAGAACCTTTCTGGTCCAGTGCCAAGCTCTCAAGTATCTCAGTTATTTCTAGGGTGGTGTTTCTTTATTTTCAACCTACACAGCCTTGTTCTTTCTAACAGACTTCTTTCACTCTTTAATAACTGGTGGAAGCACCATGCAGCAGAGTGCTGTTTATAATGACTTAGAAATGGTCTCTGCATCTCCTTTTCCTTTTTCCCCATACATTGCTGGATCCCAGATTTCTCACTCCCACCATTTTGCCTCTGCAGTCAACAGATGTAATATACTGCTCAGAAGTCCAGTTATTAGAACTTGGTGATTTTTCCTCAAATTTCTAGTGTATTTTGCAGATATTTGCATTATAATGAAGGAGGACATAATTCTATTTAAAATGCTTTATCACTGAGGGCTGAAACCTGGTTTCATTTAAATCACTGGGGGAAGTTTGACTGATTTCAGTGAGTTGAGGTTCAGGATTTATGTGGCATAAGGACTTGAATTTGTGGTTTCTTCTGAATTCTGTGTACGTTTTTGTTCTTTCCAATAGGGCAATATATTGCTCCTTCTTCTGTTGCTGTTGGCACATCTTTGAAGTAAAAAAGTGAAAGCCAATAACCTATTTTCATCCATATAATGTATTGGACCTCTTTAGCAAGATTCTTTTACTATTTCTGAGAAAATACTCACAAAATGCTAAAGCATGGAGGAAACTGTGAAGATAGGAAGGCCAAAAATATTTTGCTTTGGAGGAATACAGATGTATTCCAATGTCTTACTGATCGGTACAAATTACATTTAAATATCTATGGCTATAAGAGAGAGCTTTCATTCAAAAATGACATATAAAATTCATAGGGAGATAATTGTTCCTAAAATACTTCCAGCAAAATTTTTACCATGTAAAGATGTTTCATGTATGGAAAATGTTAATAAGGAATCAGTAATGTCTGAATGAATATAAAAGTTTAAATCCCTTTCAAAAAATCGGTTAAGGCATATATTGAAAGCATAAGTACCAGCAGCTAGTAGAAAACAGGGCAGACTGTTCAGCCTACTGAATTAAGGCTCCTAAGTTCACCCAGCTTGATTAGCTGGCTAATCTTCCTCTATAATTAGTGGAGAGAAATAGCTTTCTTCCAATGCTGATCCATGGCAAGAACCTAGTTTAAGTGCTTGAATGGCCCGGTGGAAGAACCTGTTTCTCTTCACTGACTGTAAAGAAACCAAACTGGCTAAGCTAGGTTTATCAAGTTTGGTTAAAAACACTCTTCTGTTTCCTAATGGCTCAGGTTCCTGGGAGTGGAACTTCAGTCTTATAACCACTTAAAGTGTTTTTTCCAAGTTTTTACCTGGGTCTGGTCAAACAATTTAGATAGAGTTCCTCTATCTAAAGATTCCTTTGCTGGAGTATTTAATTCTTTCCAAGTTTCCTGCAAACAAATAACTGCTTTTACAAATATACTGGTTTATATAGAATTATTTAAATGTTGAACATAACAAATGTTACTCAGATAGGAATTGCTTTCTGAGTTTCACCATGTTTTCTTTAGCAAGTAGTATTGTAGTTGTCTCACCACTTAAATATATTTTCCCATTCCCAGATGAATTGGGCAGTATTTATAAACTGTTTCTGTTGTGACCCTAATAGATTTATTCTTGATGAAAATACGTATGCTTTTTGTTATAAAACCTGTGTTGACCCCAAAATTTAGTCTCCCAGAACGGATTTCAGTAAAAGGTTCATGAGAAATTAACACAGTAACATGAAGACAACTAGCCCAAAAGTGATACTTGTGAAAAATATTCATATTATTGTCACCTACATAAAAAATACTAATTCTTACTGATTCTTAATTTTCCTGCAAATGAAAATTTAAAGTCTGAAAGAAGCAGTGAGATAATGCAAACACTTGTGAGGGATTTTCTTAATGCAGTATCCCAAAGCATATTCTAGTGATCGAGTAGGTATTCATGAATTCTGATATAAAGTACTAATTCATTGGAGGAATGTGATTGTTAGGATTTTGACTTCAGCATCCAAACGATGTACTTTGAGGTGATATCTCCTATTATAGCTTCCACCTGAACAAACTCACTCTTTCTCTTCCTTTTAACCCATTTGTATTGATCACTTCTAGTTTTCATCATCCTTCAGATGATTCTTTTGAGGGAAAAAAAAAAGGTCATAAATCTCCTTTCAGAACATCTGCATAAACTGCTTTCTCCCTTGACCACTTAACTTGAGAACAGATGTTTTTTAAACAGGACTAAAGCTTTGTGAGAGGATGTTGAGAACGATTGAGCTCATTTAACAGATAGATATACCTATTTTATGAACCTTCCTTTTCAGTCACCATCTGCTCTTAGCAATGTCATTGGCAAGACAACTGTTGGTGTTAGCAGCTAGTAGGAGCTCTAGAAAGGATTTTTATGGAACTGGAATACATATGCTGAAAATGGCTTCCTCTTTCTCTGCTTTATATATATACTTTTAATTTATTTTTATCATTATTCCCTCTTTTTCAGTGAAGCAAGTGAAGTAGAATGATCCTGCCTTCTCTTCATGTCTTTATGATATTTTCTTATAAAATCCTTCTTAGTGCTTCTTTATTTTTATAGTGTGATGGTTAGTGTAAGGAAGAGTTTATTTATTTTTTGATTCTGTGGTTAGAAGACTTCCTTTTGGAGATGAGAGAGGGAAGGTATGATGAGGAGGGAAGGAAAGGAGACAGCAAAATAAAGGACGAAAATTCTCTCAGAACCCATTTTGGTATCTCTAGTAGTGTGAGGGTGGCTGTGAAGCAGAACACAGCACACTGGCACTTCAGATGTCATGCCAAAAGTTACATTAAGCTAAAACATTGCTGAATGAAAACACATCTGCTTTATTTCAGATGTGTAGTGCACTTTGCTAACTGCTTCTTTCTCCTCTCTAGCTCCATCTGATGGAAGTAATTCAGTACGTGAATCTCCGGATATGACAGTACCACAGCTTATGTTTATCCATCTTTTCTGTTTTCTGAAAGTCGTAAGTCAGATGACACGTAGCATTCAAAATATGTGTATATGCATGCATTAAAGTATAAATATTAAGGAAACCTTGTAATAGCATAAGTAACAGCCTGGACAAGTGACCAAAGCTTTACTAGATCTCTTTTTCAAGCAATTTTAAATAGTAAGTAGTAAATGCAGTAGAGACCTGCACTGCACTGAGAAACACAGATATAGAGTGTCAACAATCTGATTTTATTCTCCTAAAGTGGTTAAATATTGCAGAAGAATATCTGTCCTTCTTTTCTACCTTTTTTTGTCAGATATTTTGAAAGAGAACCTCTTGGTAGGATGCTAAACTATAATTTAAAAGAAAATAGAGAAAAAAGGAAATAGCCAAGTGGCCCACCTATTAGGTTCTCCTTCTCTGTTCTGAGTCTAGGACTCAGAGACTTTTTCTTTGCTTCAAAATTAGTTTTCTTCTCTGCTATAGACTTTCGTTCTTCTGGTTTTAGTTCCAGCATGGTACTGTCCCCTGCTTGCATCAGTCAAAAAACCTATCAAAATTCCATGCCTGTGGTTATCCTATAAATTATGTGGCAATATTGGAGGGAGAATGAATCAAAACCTGTGCAAATGCTGCTCTTGGTTTTGCTGTAGAACATCTTGTGCCCTCTGGCTTAGAAAAAAATTGTGCCCAAGGCGGCAGCACCACGCTATGTCTCATGTGTGACAGCAAAAGCTGTTAGTGTTGTGGTTTGTTCAATTCAGAAAAGGACAGTGAAATTTCTTGAAGACAGCTTCTCTGCACAGAGCCTAGTCTCTCATGTTTAACAGGTTTCCTAAATGAATATCAGCAGATATTTAACTGGTGTTTATGAGAGGAATGACCAGCTGGCTTATTGTCAGTGGACATATCCAGGTTGGCTACACAAATGAAGGCCCGAATGGGCCAGATGTTTTCCATCATAGCACACTCTCCAAGTGCTGCTCTTATGCCTGAACAAACTCCACACATCAAGCAGTAATCGTGCCCTGATTTCTGTTCTAACGCACATTGCAGCATGAAATAAGTTACATTCCATCTTGTTGACACAGCGTGCTTCAGCTGCTGGTGTGGCAAGTTGTTTCTTCACTGAACTAAGAAACGTCTGGCTTTATTAGACAGATTATCTTATTATTGTTTTCTTGGCAGTTCCTCACAATGGCACTTGTATGGTACCATGAGAAACTGAATATCCAGGGCACCGAAAGTGCATTAACCAAACAAATCACAAACATAATTACACTCCCAAAAGTTATTTTGGGGCAGAATTCAGGGACAATGCCATCTGTTCAGTAGCAAACAGAGGGTTAACTTCATGTGACTACATTTAACCTCTCCAGTACTGTAAGAAACAGAGAAAACTGCCATAGGTCAGTTAAGCTGCCTGGACTGTGATAAAAGGAGAGTCTACAGACATCCTCCTCAGACAGAACCCCTTCGCCGTGATCTTACCTATGTGTACTTCTAGTCTAGCTTGGGTTAGTCGATCTTGCTTTCTCAACACCTTGTAGCTTAAATGATGTGGAAGCAATATCAACCACTTGGCTAGTTTGTATGCCTCTCTTTTTCTGCCTTTGACCTCAAAATTTAGGTTTCTTTTTATATATAATTTCAGCTTCAAAGGGAGGGCCACAGAATACTCTGTATCGGCTTAACATATGTAGCCTAAGAATTTAGGAACTCTTAGAAACTATAATTTGAGCCTCCTCAGGATAAAGAAGCACTGAGATTTCTACTTTCTGGGCAAATTCTCTAGCTGTTCTCTACATTCCTTTATACAAAAATGTCCCCTTTCCCCTTCTGCTTTTTGAATAAGTGTTTTTGGTTTTTTTTTGTGTAAAGTGAAATACATCCTGTGTTTTATGTGTCTAAAGTACCGTTAGATTGGGTCATTGAGGAACTTGGATAGAGAACTTAGGCACAGGCATGCTTTACGAGTCCCAGAGAGATCAGACAAGAGGTTGATACCAAAAAACCATTCAGTTTAGCTAAATTATGGCCAAGTGTTGGTAATATGTAATAGCAGAACTTTTAGAATATTGATGGAAAACGTAACGCTCTTTTGCCCTGTACACTTATAGATATGCTGGGTGTTTTTAATGAACTGGTCATGGTGTTATTTGCTTTAATCTGTATTTTCATGTTTGTAATTTATTGGAAAGGAGAAGCATTTGGGGCAACCATTGGCCCCTCCTGCTGCACTATTGCAGTTTTATAAAAGATACTGACAAGGTGGAGGTAAAGAATCTTTACGCTTGTATGTCAGTTGTCTTGTACAAGTTCATATAGTTGTCTCCTGCAATGTACCTCTGATCTGGGGCTTATAATGTTGGAGTCCTGTAAACAAGATGCACTACAAGTCACTGATTTCTAAAGCATGTTAGAGAGCTGCAGAATCACTCAAACATTAAGGGGAAAGTTATAAACTTTGGCTTTCTCCTCTTGGTGATGTTTAGAACTGAATCTTTACAACGGTAGTGTTCTAAGAAACTGTGCATACCTGTTGGGGGCTGGGGTTTTTTGACTCTAAGGGCAAAATGTATTGCTAAAAGGGCTAGAAAGTAGCTGATACTTCTACTGAAGTAGTTAGGAACAGACTGGGGCACCTGACCCTGCTAGCTTTACCAGTACCGGGAGAAATTGTCTCCATTTTCTATCTGCATAGCCCTTCTTCAACTGCTGCTGGTAGGAGGGTAAGAAATGCAAATGGAGATGGTCCTCCCTTCTGCAGTAATTGCTGCCATCCTGGTAACTGCAGGAACAGAAAGTCCATCTTTCCAGAGCTCTCTTCCTTTTTGCTTTTCTTTATTTTCAGTAAGGGTAGCAATAGGTAATACAGCCCATATTAGAACCCTAAGATTTCTTTCGGGGTGGAGAGTGGGGACTACATGGCTTAAGGACCCTGAGGTGGAATTTCATATCCCAGAGAACTGGGAAAATTAGAGGGGATTCCGGTTCAAGGTATAGTGGGAAAATGGAAGAATGCCTGACAGAGAACCTAACCTCTATTGAAATATTTCAACTCATCTGCTATGTAATCTCAAATCTCATCACTCCCCCAAAGAACCATTCTTCTCTCACTCACCCACCCAGATTCCACCACCTGCTTACATATCTTCTCCTAAAGGGTGCAGAAGTCTGAATCCAACTGGTGCAGAAGTTCCAGCCCAAGCAGTCTACACACATGGATCAGATTTCTGGATCAAGGCCTAAGGCTGAAACTGCAGCCAAATATTTCCTGCTTTACATGAGACCCCACAGTGCATGGCTGTGTCCTGGAATGGTGCATTAACTTTGCAATATTGCAAATCATGTTTCTCTTTAAAAGCAAATTTTCTCCTATGAAATATCCATCGAAAATAGTACCAGCTTTTGATTGATTGTGGCAGAGAGTGGATGGTGGTAATCCTTTTTGGCTTTGTGTTCTTTTTATGTTGGGAAAAATGTAAGAGAGACACTACAGTTTCCTTTACTACTATTTTTCAGATGGTATTTCTGTGTTGGCAAACTTTGAACAATCACTGCAACCCAGAAATGGGCTATCCCACTTTACTGTGTACAGCAAGTGCACTGCTCACAATGGGATTCAGGCAATTTTCCTGAATTTGTATAAAACAGCTCAGGAAATTTTGTGTGCTAAGGACACTGAAGGAATCCTTACTGCATTCAAGAACTGGCTATATAAGAGCTTTTCATTGTGTACAGTGGTTTCAAACTACCTTTAAATCTTGGAGATCCTTTATCTTAGTCCACACATTTTATTTGTTTTTTAAAATTGTTGTATGCCAAAGTAACATCTCTTGTCTGCTTGACCTACTCTAACTATTAAAAAAATAACTGCATATTAGGTTATTCGGGCTATTAGAGCCCAGAATTTCTTCTTCTCTCTGAAGACAGGGAAAAATAGGCTGGAGAAAACATGAGAGAGGGTCAGGCTCTGCAGCAGTCTTCTGTTATCACTACGTATGTTTGCATTATGTAGGTAGGCCTTCTGAGGGAGGAGTTAGGGCTTTGGAAATAGTGGCTGATGAAGCCAAACACTCTGAAAGATTTTTTAAATCCAGTACAGCCAAATCTGCAGTGACCTACTGAGGTAATTTTGCATATCAAGAGAAAGACTGTTTAGAGAAACTGAGGAGATGGAAATGAAAGATAAGCAAACCGTAGCCATTTGCAATTTTCAAACCTTTTCCCTTCAATAACCTTACAGGAAATTTTTCATGTACGTATGGTTACTTATGGGATTGCCCTCATAAGAGAAAGAAGTAGTAGTTAGCTAGCTCATCAGAAAACCCCAGTGATGTAAAGTTCAAGAAGCTTTTCCCAGATATCCTGCACTGGTAATATATTTAGACTTGTAAAAAATCTCCATAATAACCTAACATGTAAGAAACAATTGGTATTTGTTTGCCAGTTGCAGAGGATCAGCTATACGTTCCTTCTGTATTTAAAAATCTGTGCTAATGCCATAGCCAGCCATTACTGGTTTATTGCTATTTGCTTTGTTACATTATCCAGCGTGTTTGAACACCACTATCCTAGGCATTTAATCAAAGAGCCTGTCTCTCTGTAATGATCTGAGAACTGATGAAATACTGTTTGGAAATACCAAGTTACTTAATCTTTGAGAATAGAGCGCAGATTTATTATTTTTTTTCAAACGAAAGCACTAAAATGAAGCAATCCACACTGTAAATTATTCTGGTATTGGTTCTGACACAGAAGTGACATTACATTTAGTTGTAAACTGAAGTAAATTTTCTGGTTTAATATTTGCTTTTGTTGAAATGAAAATGAATTGTGGAAAAAAGGGATTTTAGAATTTATTATCTCAAAAATACAATTACTATAACATGATAATTACCTTCTTTAAATCTAGAAATATATATATAAAGAACAATCAATTTTTTACATACTTCAAATTGTTAAGTAATATAAAACAGGGGTAATAAACATAGAAAAATTTAAATATTATATTTTTCAGGAATAATCAAATTGAGAATCATTACAATTATAATTCTAGTGACTAAAGACTTGGTGTACTATATTATTCAAATTATTTAATTGCAGCAAAGTTTTAAAAGTAAATTTTGTGGTTTTAAATATTCTTTTATATAATCATGCAGTAAAAAGTAGTTATCAAGGTAGCTCAAAAAACTTTACAACTGTTTTGCAAGAATTAAAACTGAGGGCACTTGAGCACTTTAAGTACAAGTTCGATGTTTTATGGTTATCAGTCCAAACTTATGGGTGAGGTTGTTCCACTAATAAAAATCTAACTTTCCTGATCTTTTCCCACTTGAAAAAAGTGAAAAGGAAACATCTGGAAAGGAAACATCCAGTCTCTGGACTGGATAGGAAGGCTGTATCTGTGAGGATTTCTTCCTGAAGTTCCCAGCCTCTAAACAAACCTAAAGCAAGTCTAGTTCCAGGAACAGTGAATAGCTGCAAACTCTGTGAAACAAAAGCTGCAGGATTAGTACAGTTATATTCTCAAACAAAGCACTTTGTTCACCCTATCATAGCAGGTAGTAATGCTTGGTTTGTTTATGGAATCTAAAACTCTGTGGGTTTGGACACTGGTAAAGTCAAACTTAAAACTGTGCTCAAGTTAGGATCAAATTAGGATCACTATCCTTTCATGAATGTACATCTTTAAATAGATTTCACATTCCTGTGGCTAGATTCCCCAGACTAAATGAGCTGCCCTTGGCAAAGACTGGAAAATGGAAGAGGAAGTGAAGGCTTTAAAGCATTTGTGGTTCCCCCCTCTCCAAGCTGGCAGACAGTCAATCTGGTTCCAATTCAGTGTGCTCAGATGCCCCTGGCCTCCAGGAGCTAATCTGGCAGCCAGCAACTGATGCAGGCAAAAAGGCAAGAGCTACTTGCTTTTCTGTGTGAGAATGGGGCATGAGAGAGAAGATCCTGGCCGTCTGCCTAAAAGCTATCTATTTGTCTAAAGGAACAGGACATTAAGAACCTCTTTGTATGCAGAGAGCAGATTAATACTACCATTAGGAAAAAGATCTTACTGTAAACTGAACACAGTTTTATGTCAAGGTTATGAAGAAATTTGAAGGGACAGAGGATCAACAGGAGGTTTTGGAAAGGAATAAATCAGATGTGAAAATGCTGGACACTGATTAAAACTGATGTTAGTGGTATGAGTTGTGTAGTTGACAATAAATTCTGTTGCTTGTAAGAAGGTGAAAGGACTGTTAATATTTGACAGATGAGTGACTATAATGTACTTAATTTTGAATGTTGGTTTCTAGGAGCATCTAAGAGGACAGGCGTTTAAATGTATGAGTATGTTGACTCCATAAGGTAGTGAAAGCTTTCATCTTGTGACCTATGAACAGCAGGGCCCCATGGTCTAAGGTTTGAAATGAAGTGGCATCACGTCTAAAAATCTCAGCCTACCTTCCTCAGTGTCTCTGTTTATGCAATGAATATTTTTATGTAGTTCTATACTTCTATGTGGTTTGAATATCCTTTCAATCGTATTTGAAGATACTTTAGATACATGCAGAAAAGAAAAAAAACCCGACAAGTATGTGATAACAACAGCATACAGTTGTTTGTAACCTCCATCTGCTAAAATGACAAAAACTGTGCAGTCTGTTGTGCACAGACTGTAACCAACACATTAATGCAGTGTTTATTGTCCAAACGTGGGTGCAGAATCTTACAATGAATCCTAAACCCCATTTGTCTGACGAGGGAAAAGGAATTAGAGACAGCCTAATAGACTACCCACTGATGTAAGAAAACTGAAACAAACCATGGAAGAGAGTTTCAATGGAAATTAGTAAGTACATTGATGCAGAGGTTTCTCAATATTTTGGAACATGTATCTCCATGTAAGTAAAAAGCCAACTAAACAAAAAAGGCAGGTACAAAATAATGTTTGAATTTAATAAGAAAATGAATGCGCTTGTCAGAGCCACAACCATTCCTCCATCCTTCACAGGCAGCATATAGACACAGAAAAACGATCTTGAAGCAAACAAGGTATCTTCAGTAAGATTCATAGTCTCCCTCACACTTTTTTCCTCTTAAACTAGATTTATTCTTGGGTTTATCTTTCCAAGGGCTTTTAAAAGGTTTGATCCATGATTTGAAAACACAGGAGAGTCAATAACTAAGTAAATGTCTTCTTATGGAAGATATAATTTTTCTTGAAGGTTAAAGCCAACAACACTATGATTTCTAAGTTAAATTCTTTGCTATTTTTGCTATACTTCTTATTTATTAGCTAGATTTTCAACAGCAATGACCGAGGGATTTTAAAATGGAGGTATGAGCTCATAAAACTAGAAATAAAATGAAACTTTTAAATGAAACATTCTTTTTAAAATCCTTCAAAATATTTTCTTTTAAATTTAGGGTACCAAGTTCCTACATTTCATTCATCAGTGCAGAAAGGTTAACCAAATGTTGCAGACAGGCCACTACAAAGTGTTTTCCTCCCTCCACAAGGGTGATTTTCTGCACTGTGCAGTGCACTGTGCAATGTCCCGTTGCGATGCAAACTGTGGCTATGGGGCCTCTAGTTGAGTGGGAGAGCAAGATCATTCTTCCTCATTCTCTGATGATTTGGTCAAGGAGGGTCTGGTTTCGCCAAATCAGAGGTGCCACTGCTCAAACTCTTCCCCGCAAATCAAAAAATGTATGGACTTTTTAACATATTTCTGTTGTACAGCAAGTGATTTTTCTGCCGAATTCTGCCATTTTTTGCTCTTTGGTGATTATGTGTCTCAGCTCGCATCCTTTTACCCAGTGATCTCAGTTTAACCCAATTCAACTACCATCCATAACGTGCTTAGCATTTACATGCATCTTTTTCCGTCCTGGTAGTATGAACATATGGACATAGAGAGGAAACTACAGTTTCTGGGCCTCTGCCTCGAGCCATTTAACTGGCAGAGTCATCACATACTGTAGATAAAGAGAACTGAGCGCACAGAGTGGCTATGACTTCTCAGCTTGCAGTGCTAGCCGATACACCTTTGGACTGCCCACAGAGCAGTGACATGCCTTTGTGAATAACTGCTTACTGTTATTTCCAAAACATGCTTGGGTCCCATTAAGACTCCCTAAACTCTTATTTTTTAAAATAATTAAGTTGGTGTTATCAGAGAAAGGAACACAAAGCCTCTCAAACTACAGCTTTTTCTGTGTTTCTTTAATATAGAGTTTACTAACACCATTTTATCAAATCAAACTTCTAAAATAGAATTGTCAGTTGTTTATGCCAACATTGACTGTAAAATTAATTTTCATAGTTGAATCACACATCTCAAAAGAAACTGGAAGTGATGGAAACAGTGCCACAAAGCCGGTGGGGTTTGCGAGTCTCATTTCACTATATATTGCATGAAGTCGTTCTCTCCACGTTCAAAACCCACAGTGGAGTTTAAGCTCTGCCAGCATAAATCAGCATTGCCCTGTTGGTTTCATCAGAGGTACACTGGCTTACTCCCATTCAACCTCACATCTGAGAAGGTTTAGATAATTAGCTAATATAAGTCACTTAGCTCCTTCAAGAGTTTTGTTGTAAACTGATGGACACCTTTCATTCCTGCCTCAGACTTCGATTATTGTTGAAATTCACAAAATATCAGCATAGGTGGATGAAGTGCTCAAGTCACATCCCTAATTGTTGGTTGCTTTTTACAGAGATGCATGATGCCTAGTCTATAGTATCCCCACCTTTGTCTAGGTCCCTACTTCACCTCCTAGATCATAAAAGATCATGAAAATCCTTCCCTAAGAAAGGAAAGATGCATTTATTTTATGACTTGCAGCTTTGATGCAGACCTGGGAGACTCATTAGTTGAAATGAATTCATAAGTTTTGGAAAGTTTTCCTGTCATTTCAGTCAGATTAGACAAGATTCTAACATCAAAGCAGGGCTATGAATATGTATTTTTCCTAGAGTTCTGTAACTGTTTAGACTGAAGGGTCTGTCATACAAACTCCGGTTCATAATTCAACTTGGTAGTGGTTTCTACTATTATCAAATGCTTTTAGCATAAACACAAATGTTTCATTCCATTCAGTTTATTTTAATTTTTGTTAATCTGAGAGACTTCCTTAAATTTTATTTATATTTCAGATTAGTAAAATTAGATGTACATTTGTTTGAATGAATTAATGACTTCTTTATTTGCTGAATTAAGTGCAATCAAAGAAACAACCCTGGCTTCTCATGCATTAAAAGTCTTTAACATGCATTAAAAGTATTTAACAGCATCACCATCGCTGCAATTTGCAAAATCATGTGAGGAGAGTACTGAGTTTATGGGATGAAAGTAATGGAAATTTCAGTAGCAAGTAGTGAATTTTCTGTCTTGGATGGGTTTAGATAATATATCTTAGACAATTGCCAAGGGAGGCACTATGCTATATGGTTATGTTCCTACAAACAGCAAGTAAACAGCTCAGATGTCATGTCATATGTTTCGATGGCTTTGTCCTTAAAAAAAGTTAATAAGATATGTAACTTTCCTAGGTGCTAATTCTAAGTGTCCATTCCCCTCCTCAGCTTTGTGATGAGTTGTCAAAATCACGTATTTGAAGTTCTTAGACAGACGGGGCATACAAAAGTGTACACATACTTTGAAAACCTGGCCCAAGCTATTTTATTTTTGTCACTTTGCCAAAGAATGCTAGCTATTTTCAAAGCTGTTTACAAGTCAGAGGAAGTTCCCACCAGATTAGAACTGTTTTAAGGAAAGTTAAAACTTGGGCCAAACTATTCCACAACACAGAGTCTTTTTAATCTGCACATACAGTTCTTGCATCTATAAAAAGAGTTATTTTTTGATAAGGAAACCAAATGCATTGAACCTGCATAGTAACATGTCTTTGTCAAAGGCTGTTGTTACAGTCCCTGTGGTTGGTAATGTAAACAAAGTGCTGTAGGTCTGTTTGGATGAAAGATTGGTCAAATAACTATCCTTCTGCTGGATAGCGGCAAATGCTGTGGAGAGCAGTCGTAAAGATTCTGGTATCATTTTACTGTGACCTGAGAAATGAAATGAACTGGCTAGATAAACAATAAGTAAATTTGACCTACCTTTAGTCTTAGGCAAAATGTTACATAGTGTAACTTTATTCATCTGACTCTAACTTTAATTCTTGGTTCTCTGCTCTTTCTTCCCCTATGGTAAAGAAACAAAGTCTCTGTGATTCATAAAACAAGTTGAAAAAACAAACTGGAGACATGTTTATGTAACTTACTGAGTGCTTGAAGCTATACTAATTTTAAAGAAGATACAGTCCTTGTCCCCACAGAACAATTTCTAGTAAGGATGTTGAACATGTCTTGAATGTATGACATATGAGAAAAAAGAGTAATTCCAAAGATGAATAGAATTTCTAAAATAAACTGTATACTCTAGCCACCAAAAGAACAATTACTTCTGCTTATATCTGATAAATAGAATTTTAACTATGGTAGGATGCACAAGAGAAATAAACAAAAGCTTGCTGAAATGTGCATATATGTAAAAATACTGTATTGGGAAAGTGCAAACCCCGATTCTTGACCAAAGTCAATCAAATGAAAAAACATAAATTCCTGGGAGATATATGGGGCCCAAGAGCATGGGTTACTCAGTGTCTGTAGATGTCTTCTCAAGCATCTTAATTTGAGCACCCTGAAACCAAAGCATTCATCATTACTATGCATTCTTGAGTATTCTCCTCACTTTAGAAAGTCTGGTGGTTCTTGATCATCACACAAGTCTAGTGCACAAAACCTATTTGCACTCCAGAACCAAATCCTTTACTTTGGAGTAATTTCAATTCTGCACTTAAACAACATAGTGAAAGCTCGTCCTTTGGTTAAATATTAACAAATGACACAAAATGATGAAACTGTTTGATAAGGATGAGAAGAAGTGTATGTTAGTGTTCAAAGGACTTTTTGCAAAAGCCATCATTAAATGGATTTTGAATGTTGCAAAATTGTTACAAGACTTTCTGAAAACTAAAATAATGAAAATGGTTGGTAAGAAAATTGTGTTCTGTTATTTCTCTCACCACTCTCATTAACATACTCACCATCTCACAGCTAGAAAGATACACTGAATATTTATCCATCACTTTCTTTTTCATCTTTGTGCTTTTATCTAATGGTTCAATTGCCATCATTTGATGTAAATGGCAAAGGGTTTCCCAGGCTTTTTAAAGTTTTTTGAATAATAATTTTATACCACAGGGATTCTGTGTTCAGAATTGATCTTAACTGAGGGAAAATACTGAATTCCATATCAATGCAAATTCAAGCCTGCAAATTAGTGATTAAGCAGTGTAAGTCTATTTATAGTATATACAAGATCACTGGAAAAAGTTCCGTTTCAGGAATGTATACTCTTCTGAGAAAGCTGCCTAACACATTAATATTTGTAGGTTTTTAAAATATATAAAAAGGTCATCACTTTTTAATGAAAACTGAGCAGAGAGAATGATAACGTAGGATTATTGTTTCGTTAATTTGTTGGGCTGTGCAAATGCACAGAGCAGAAAATTTTTGATATAATACTTCAAGTCTGAAAAATAAAATATCTTTCAAACAGGCACATTAATGTGGGTCCCATGCTTCGTATTTTTTATGATTTTTTAGGCAAAATTCTGTTTGCAATTCTATTTACATCAGTGTAGTTACACTATTGTTAAGTTGGGGCTCAAGGCCTTCAGGCTGTGTTGTCTCTACTGGGCTGAGAACAAACGTGAGCAGCTCCGACAGAGCAATCCCTGCTGCCTGCTCTCCTCTGGAAACATCCCCCAGGTGTCTAATACATCTTGACCTCTCTTGCAGCCCAAAGAGGGCCTGCTCTGTATCCGTTTCAACCACACTAGTCTAATAGGCTCATACTCCAAAAATCAAGATGTGTAATGGAGATTTTTAAATCTGGGAGGAAAAGCTGACCCTTGCAACAAGTGCATGGCAACATGTTAAAAAGTTGTTACCAGCGTATTGTCTGTATTGGTCTGGGCAGCTACTCCAGAATGAATCATTTGCATATAGGAGTACCTGTATATCTCTCTAGGTACATATCTCTAAGGATAACATTTGATTACTGACATTCACATTAGTGGAATCTTTGTATTTTTCATATCCTATCTTGTTTTACCTAATTCTGTGGTAAAGCTCAACTGAAGTAATGCATCTGTCGTTTTGCCACCAAGACTCACTGTCTGGCTCATCTCTGTGGAAGTACATTCCACAGCCACAAGCAATTGTTATACATGTTCTGATTACCTCACTTCCAGTTCTGAGAATGAAGTTCTCAGACTGTCAGTATTTATGCATAACCACCTCAGTGCTGGTTTTCCCTCCATTATAGCATATAGTCATTACCCAATGCAAGATGCACTGTTTCAGAAGTCACCATGCTTTACACTAACAAAATGTTTAAAAGTTGCTTTCTCCTCTCAAAATATCCTCCACTGAAATGGAGACTAATAAGTCCAGAAAACCACTTGAACCACAACTAATGGTGAAAATAGCAATCTAGAACACCAGGGATCACAAATCCTGTCTTACTTTCTTATACAGCTTACTTATTCTTTAGTAGTTACAAATAAAGTTGCCTGAAAATATGAGCCTTATGTGGCCATTTGCAAAAAGAACAATACTTGCTTCTGCCTAATTCTAGGAGTTACAAAGCGTATCCCTTAAAAATACTGCATGTGTTATGCAAATACTGAGCATATACTCCCACTGAGTGGGAGTGGGATTGCAAGATGCTTTTAAAAAAATCACTCTACTATAATAGGAATTCTTTTTAGCTCAGAAAGTCCAATTTCTGAAAAGGATCAGAAAAGAGAATGACTCTGCAGATTTATGGTTCTTCATAATTAAACACAATTTGCCAATGCAATGTCACACGGAATAACTGCAGCATAAATCAGATTCCACTTTTAAATGTATTTTCTCTCTCCAAGTCAATGCATTTTGATCAGATGCTCAGTAGGTTATGTTCTTATGTCTTCCTCAAGAGACAGACATTATGGCCAGGTCAAAGTCCAGTATTTTAACTAGATAAGATACTAGAAACATTTATTTTTCGTGTCTGTCACTCAGTAAGGAAAGAGAGGTTTAGCTGAATAGCATTGCCTGTTCCTATCTCACCAGACTTGAACCCCTGTAAAAAGTAAATTCCACATATACAGAATATTTGGAACCACACTCAAGAAGCAAGAAAACCAGACTATAATAAGCAACATACCCACTGTATTGAGAGAGCCATTTTTAAAATATGAGAGCTCCAATAGATAGCAGAACTGTCCCAGCTAATAGGAAGCTCCCTGTCAACTTTAGGTTAAAGAATTCCATCTTCTTCAAGAAATATCAGACATATGAATGAAAACCATGACATTAACCCTGTCCTACTGGCTTGTTGGATTAATTGGAATTCCCCTAAACAGCAGGAGAAAACAAGCGTAGTGATGCTTCTACACTTTTAACACTTGCAACAATTTTTCTTGCGCTATCCTCTCAAAGCTACATTTCCATATTACAAAATACACACTCTGTGCCCTTAAAGTCCAGTTATCTAAAGAAGAACAAATGAGGAATAATTGTCTTCCATTTACCCAAAGCTGGCATGCAGTAGTCATTGCCAACTGATGAGCAATTGTTAGGGTGGCATCAATATGTATTTTAAAAGCGTTCTTTTCTGGAATCTTACACCAGGATCCTATCTTATCTGTATCTGATCTATTTTCTCTGCTTGTTACTGAGAGGAATATCTTGAGCTGGGATTTTATCTATTTTTTTCTCAAAATAATAACAAACTATAGAAAATAGTATGTTAGACTTCCCATTGTGAGCCAGAGTTGCTGAAGGAAGAGGGGATTTTATTGGTAAAGTTCAATCATATATTTTTATCAAATACAAACCATAATAATGAAATGTTCCTATAAATGTCAGCACTTTATCATCCTTACACTCAAAATCCTTTAAAGAAAAAATAAAATGAAGCATACAAAGACAAATGTTGAGCTTAGCCAGATGTGAATTTGCAGTCAGCATGTTATGGACCAAATACCATTTGAACAGAACAGTAGAAAAAATATTTTAAGATTTTTTTAATTTAAACTAAATAAAATATTTATGCAGGAGAATTTCTGTGGAACACAAAGGCAAGCATTCATCAAGTCTTGCTGCCTGTTTTCCTCAGCTCAGTATTATGGCAAGTAAAACTGTATGAGTAATAGACCAAGAGCTTTATACATATTTAGTTACGTGGGTGGATCCTCACTTTGATGCTGACTTGCTACAGCCAGCTCTCTGTGTAACCTGTGGAGTAATCACTGATGAACTCAAAATGCGGTATCCTTTACCTGTATTCCTGGGTAGAACCTATATATAGTCTATTACATTGCAGAGATCCCCTTTGTAGTATGATAGAAAGTTTTCTAGGAATAACCTAGTAGAACTGAAGAACTGCAGTTCAAGGTAAAGTAAACTGATTACAGACACGTTTTTCCCTATAGGCAAAAGTCATGTATCCAACCTGCCTCTTCTAGCCCGCTCCCTTCTCAGAATTTTGACAATTGCTTGTCTATATTTGGTATTTTTAAAAACATGATTGCAAAACAAATGTTATGGTGGTATGAATGCAAGTTGGGGTATTACTGAGTCCAGACTCAGTTCAGATACTGTTTTCACTGTAGAACATTAAGTGCCTTAGCCTGGGTGAGATTTTACTACCTAAAAAGATAGTCCATCTAAATGAAACTGGTTTTTTATGCATGAGTCAGTCTGAGTCAGGCAATACTTAATATTGCTTCTATTAAGTGACATGGATTTTCCTCATATTATTTACTAATATACTACTAAGTGTATTCTCAGATCCTTCCTGTTTATTTTCATCTATTGTTTTCCTGCAATTCTTCTTTCTCTGAATTATCTACACCATTAAAAATAGATTTCCTGTGTTGTCTCTTATCTGCTACTCATGCAAATCTCTTTTCCTCTTCCCCATCCTGTATTTTCTATTTTCCTGGTTCTTAGATTTCACCTTTCTTTCTTCTTTCACTTATTCTAAGTCTTTCCCTTTTTTTCACCTTCCCCACATCGGCACTACGAACCCCCTCAGAAGGGATAATGGGATTATTACAATTGGTGAACTGCCTTTTCTTCCCATCCTAGCTCACTTTACCCTTTATTTGGTGTGTGCGGGTGGCACTTAGTAAATCATAGGAGAGGAGAATCTGGAGAATGGCTGTCAGGGTGCAGATACAAAGCTGTTGTCAGTTCTCAGCAGTGTGCTGAATATGTAGTTAAGAGCAACCCATACAAAGGCATATGTTAAAAAAAAACCCAAACCCACCCCAACATCCCAAAGGTAACTTAAGCAGTGTTCTTGGGTTCTGGTTCTGTTGCTAACTGGCATAACTTCACTCTCAGTAATGAATCCTCGGTTAAAACCAGCTTGGGATCTGGCCTGAGGTTTCTTCTAGTGAGATTTTGCCAACTGCCTCCTTTCCTCCATGCAGAGAGTATGGTGAGCATAGTTCCCTTGATAACCCTCAACAGTTGCTCCACAGGTGGGCCCTGACTGTGTAGGAGGTCCAGCCAAAACCAAGTGCTTCTCAGAAGGGCAATAAGCCTGCACAGAGCTCCGTATTTCTCTGCTTTGAGGAAGCTAACTAGCTAGTTCCCAGTTAGCCAGTTTAGAAGGAGCTTTGGTATTTCTGCTTGACAGCACAGAGCTCTCTATAAACTGGGGAAGCCAAGGGGCACTTTAACTTTCTCCACTAGTACCTGCTTCATGCCCTGTTTTCCATGGGATGGAAAAGCAGGTGCTCTGGCCAGAGGCAGTCAGGGCACAGTCACACCAGTTTACACCCGTCGTCTCTGAGCACTGAGAGAGGGCTGCAGGGTCTTCAGCATTAACGGTACTGCCATTAGTCCTCAGAGCAAACAGCCTCCTTCTGTTGCTCAGTCACTGATCTCCGAAGTACCATTCCTGCCTTTAGAGTTATGGAGAGCAGTCAACTGCTTTAAATAAGCATTGTCAAGATTTTTGACCCACTCAAATAACTGATGTTGGGGATTTTTTTGTTGTTACTTGCTTTGGCAGTAAGTTTCTTTTAACAACAAATCCATGCAAAGCCCAAAACCTCATAATTGTGACTCCTATGGCAAACTGTATGTGCATATTCTAACACAAGCATTCACACAAATCACTGTTTACTACAAGGCACAGATCATGTTTCAAATTTTTTTTGACAACTGAACTTTGCAGGTT